>NC_083425.1:4021057-4131057 GCF_020745735.1 Hemiscyllium ocellatum | reverse complement strand
CTCACACTCACTGCCCACTCTCACTGATGACACTGCCTGCTCTCACTGACTGCCCACACACAATGCTCACACTCACTGTTCACTCTCACTGCCCACCCTCACTGCTCACACTCACTGCTCACTCTCACGGCTCACTCACTGCTCACTCTCATGGCCCACTCACTGCTCACACTCACTGCTCTGTCTCACTGCCCACTCTCACTGCCCACACTCACTTCTCACTCTCACGGCTCACTCTCACTGCTCACACTCACTGCCCACTCTCATTGCCCACTCGCACTGCCCACACTCAATGCTCACACTCAATGCTCACACTCAATGCCCACTCTCATTGCCCACACTCACTGCCCTCTCTCACTGCTCACACTCACTGCTCACACTCAATGCTCACGCTCACTGCTCACTCTCACTGTTCACTCTCACTGCCCACATTCACTGCTCCCTCTAAATTCTCACTCTCACTGTTCACTCTCACTGCTCACACTGCTCACTCTCGCTGCCCACACTCAATGCTGACTCACACTGCCCACTCTGACTGCTCACTCTCACTGCCCACACTCACTGCCCACACTCAATGCTCACACTCAATGCCCACTCTCACTGCTCATTCTCACTGCTCA
Organism: Hemiscyllium ocellatum; assembly: GCF_020745735.1. Taxonomy (NCBI): domain Eukaryota; kingdom Metazoa; phylum Chordata; class Chondrichthyes; order Orectolobiformes; family Hemiscylliidae; genus Hemiscyllium; species Hemiscyllium ocellatum. The sequence goes on along the minus strand of NC_083425.1, from coordinate 4,130,437 downwards.
CTCTCACTGCTCACTCTCACTGCCCACACTCACTGCTCACTGCTCGCTCTCACTGTCCACACTCAATGCTCACACTCAATGCCCACTCTCACTGCGCACTCTCACTGCTCACAGTCACTGACAACTCTCCCTGCACAAACTCAATGCTCACACTCACTGCTCACACTCCCTTCCCACCCTTACTGCCCACTCTCACTGCCCACACTCACTGCTCACTCTCACTGCACACACTCAATGCTCACACTCAATGCTCACACTCAATGCCCACACTCACTGCTCACACACACTGCTCACTCTCACTGCTCACTCTCACTTCACTCCCACTGCCCACATTCACTGCTCGCTAACTCTCAATTCTCACTCTCACTGTTCACTCTCACTGCTCACTCTCACTGCTCACACTCACTGCCCACACCCACTGATGACACTCACTTCTCACACTGATGCCCACACTCACTGCTCACTCTTACTGCTCACACTCACTGCCCATACGCACTGCTCACACTCACTGCACAAACTCAATGCTCACACTAGCTGCCCACACTCACTGCCCACACTCACTGCCCACTCTAACTGCTCACTCTCACTGACCACTATCACTGCTCACTCTCACTGCTCACACTCACTGCTCACTCTCACTGCTGACTCACACTGCCCACTCTCACTGCCCACACTCACTGCCACACTCACTGCCCACTCTACTGTCCACACTCAATGCTCATTTTCACTGCTCACTCTCACCTCCCGTTCTCAATGCTCACAAGCACTGCTCACAATCACTGCCCACACTCAAAGCTCACTCTCACTGCTCACTCTCACTGCTCACTCTCACCTCCCGTTCTCAATGCTCACAAGCACTGCTCACAATCACTGCCCACACTCACTGCACACTCTCACGGCTCACTCTCACTGCTCACTCTCACTGTCCACACTCAAAGCTCACTCTCACTGCTCACTCTCACTGCCCACTCTCACGGCACACTCTCACTGCGCACACTCACTGCCCCACTCTCTGCCCACACTCCTTGTTCACACTCACTGCCCACACTCAATGCTCACACTCAATGCTCACACTCAATGCCCAAACTCACTGCTCACACACACTGCTCACACACACTGCTCACTCTCACTGTTCACTCAGTGATCATATTCACTTGCTCACTCTCACTGTTCACTCCCACTGCCCACACTCACTGCTCACTCTCACTGCTCCCATTCATTGCTCACTCTCAATTCTCACTCTCACTGCTCACTCTCACTGCTCACTCTCACATATAACTCTCCCTGCTCACTCTGACTGATCATCTCGCTGCTCACAATCAGTCGAATTGCACACTCACTGACCAACACTCTATGCTCACACTCACTGCTCCCTCTCACCGCTCACATTCACTGCTCACTCTCACTTCTCATTCTCACTGTTCACTCTCACTGCTCACATTCACTGCTCACACTCACTTATAACTCTCACTGCTCTCTCTCACTGATCATCTCGCTGATCACAATCAATGTTCAGTCCCATTGCACACTCACTGCTGAAAACTCTTTGCTCACACTCACTGTTCACTCTCACTGCTCACTCTCACTGCCCACTCTCACTTCCAACATTCACAGCCCACACTCTCTGCTCACTCTCACTGTTCACTCTTATTGCTCACTCTCACTCCTCGCACTCAATGTTCACACCCACTGCTCACACTCACTGCCCACTTTGAGTTCCCACACTCACAGCGCAGTCTCACTGCCCACTCTCACTGTTCACACTCACTGCCCACTCTCACGGCACACTCTCACGGCACACTCTCACTGCTCACTCTCACTGCTCACACTCACTGCACACTCTCACTGCCCACTCTCACTGCTCACTCTCACTGCTCACTCTCACTGCCCACACTCTCTGTACACTCTCACTGCTCACACTCTCTGTACACTAACACTGCTCACTCTCACTGCTCACTCTCACTGCTCACACTCACTGCCCACTCTCATTGCCCCAACTCAATGCTCACAGTCACTGCTCACTCTCAGTGCACACTCACACTGCCCACACTCACTGACCACTCTCACTGCCCACACTCACCGTACACTCTCACTGCTCACTCTCACTGCTCACACACACTGCTCACTCTCACTGATCACACTCACTACCCACACTCAATGTTCACACTCACTGCCCCATCTCATGCTCACATACACTGCTCACTCTCACTGCTCACACTCACTGCCCAATCTCACTGCTCACACTCACTGCCCACACTCACTGCTCACTCTCACTGCCCTCTCTCATTGCCCATACTCACTGCTCACTCTCACTGCCCACACTCAATGCTCACACTCAATGCTCACACATAATGCCCAAACTCACTGCTCACACACACTGCTCACTCTCACTGCCCCATCTCATGCTCACATACACTGCTCACTCTCACTGCTCACACTCACTGCCCAATCTCACTGCTCACACTCACTGCCCACACTCACTGCTTACTCTCACTGCCCTCTCTCATTGCCCACACTCACTGCTCACTCTCACTGCCCACACTCAATGCTCACACTCAATGCTCACACATAATGCCCAAACTCACTGCTCACACACACTGCTCACTCTCACTGTTCACTCTCAGTGATCATATTCACTTGCTCACTCTCACTGTTCACTCCCACTGCCCACACTCACTGCTCACTCTCACTGCCCCCATTCATTGCACACTCTCTGCTCACACTCACTGCTCACTCTCACATATAACTCTCCCTGCTCACTCTGACTGATCATCTTGCTGCTCACAATCAGTCCCATTGCACACTCACTGACCAACACTCTATGCTCACTCTCACCGTTCACTCTCACTGCTCACTCTCACTGCTCACTCTCACTGCCCACTCTCACGGCCCACTCTCACTGCCCACCCTCACTGCCCACTCCCACTGCCCACACTCACTGCCCACTCCCACTGCCCACTCTCACTGCTCACACTCACTGCTCACAATCACTGCCCACTCTCAGGTCACACACTAACGGCCAACCTTCACTGCACGCTCTCACGGCTCACTCTCACGGCTCACGCTCACTGCCCACACTCAAAGCTCACTCTCACGGCTCACTCCCACAGCCCACACTCTCTGCTCACTCTCACTGCCCACTCTCACTGCCCACTCTCACTGCCCACTCTCACTGCTCACACTCACTTCCCACTCTCACGGCACACTCTCACGGCTCACTCTCACTGCTCACTCTCACTGCTCACTCTCACTGCTCACACTCACTGCTCACTCTCACTGCCCACACTCAATGCTCACACTCACTGCCCACTCTCACGTGCCGCTCTCACTACCCACACTCACTGCTCCCACTCACTGTACACTCTCACTGCTCACTCTCACTGCCCACACTCACTGCTCACACACACTGACCACACTCACTGCTCACTCTCACTGCTCACACTCACTGCCCACTCTCATTGCCCCAACTCACTGCTCACAATCACTGTACACTCTCACTGCTCACTCTCACTGCCCACTCTCACTGCTCACACACACTGACCACACTCACTGTTCACTCTCACGGCCCGCTCTCACTGCCCACTCTCACTGCCCACACTCAATGCTCACACTCACTGATCACACTCACTGCCTACACTCACTGATGGCACTCACTGCTCACACCTATTGCCCACACTCAAAGTTCACTCTCACTGCTCACTCTCATTGCTCACTCTCACTGCCCAATCACTGCTCACTCTCACTGCTCACTCTCACTTTTCACTCTCACTGCTCACTCTCTGCTCACACTCACTGCCCACACCCACTGATGGCACTCACTTCTCACACTGATGCCTACACTCAAAGCTCACTCTCACTGTCCACTCTCACTGCCCACACTCAATGCTCACACTCAATGCTCACTCTCACTGCCCACTCTCACTGCTCACAATCACTGACAACTCTCACTGCACAAACACAATGCTCACACTAGTTGCTCACTCTCACTGCTCACTCACACTGCCCATACGCACTGCTCACTCTCACTGCCCACTCTCACTACTCACACTCACCGCCCACTCACTGCCCACACACAATGCTCACACTCACTGTCCACTCGCACTGCTCCCTCTCAAGGCTAACTCTCACTGCCCACTCTCACTGCCCACTCTACTGTCCACACGCAATGCTCACTCTCACTGCTCACAATCACTGCCCACTCTCATGGCTCACTCTCACTGCTCACTCTCACTGTACACTCTCACTGTTCCCTCTCATTGCCCGCTCTCACTGCTCACACTCACTGCCCACTCTCACTGATGACACTCCCTGCTCTCACTGACTGCCCACACTCAATGCTCACACTCACTGCTCACTCTCACTGCCCACCCTCACTGCTCACACTCACTGCTCACTCTCATGGCTCACTCACTGCTCACTCTCACGGCCCACTCACTGCTCACACTCACTGCTCTGTCTCACTGCCCACTCTCATTGCCCACACTCACTGCCCCCTCTCACTGCTCGCTCTCACTGCTCACACTCAATGCTGACTCACACTGCCCACTCTGACTGCTCACACTCACTGCCCACACTCACAGCCCACACTCAATGCTCACACTCAATGCCCACTCTCACTGCCCACTCTCACTGCTCACACTCACTGACAACTCTCCCTGCACAAACTCAATGCTCACACTCACTGCTCACACTCACTGTTCACTCCCACTGCCCACATTCACTGCTCACTCTAAATTCTCACTCTCACTGTTCACTCTCACTGCTCACACTGCTCACTCTCGCTGCCCACACTCAATGCTGACTCACACTGCCCACTCTGACTGCTCACTCTCACTGCCCACACTCACTGCCCACACTCAATGCTCACACTCAATGCCCACTCTCACTGCCCACTCTCACTGCTCACACTCACTGACAACTCTCCCTGCACAAACTCAATGCTCACACTCACTGCTCACACTCACTTCCCACCCTTACTGCCCACTCTCACTGCGCACTCTCACTGCTCACTCTCACTGCCCACACTCAATGCTCACACTCAATGCCCACACTCACTGCTCACACACACACTGCTCACTCTCACTGCTCACTCTCACTGTTCACTCACAGTGATCACATTCACTTGCTCACTCTCACTGTTCACTCCCACTGCCCACATTCACTGCTCGCTCACTCTCAATTCTCACTCTCACTGTTCACTCTCACTGCTCACTCTCACTGCTCACACTCACTGCCCACACCCACTGATGACACTCACTTCTCACACTGATGCCCACACTCAAGGCTCACTCTCACTGACAACTCTCACTGCCCACGCTCAATGCTCACACTCAATGCCCACTCTCACTGCCCACTCTCACTGCTCACAATCACTGACAACTCTCACTGTACAAACACAATGCTCACACTAGTTGCTCACTCTCACTGCTCACTCACACTGCCGATACGCACTCACACTCGCTGCACAAACTCAATGCTCACACTAGCTGCCCACACTCACTGCCCACACTCATTGCCCACTCTAACTGCTCACTCTCACTGACCACTATCACTGCTCACTCTCACTGCTCACACTCGCTGCTCACTCTCACTGCTGACTCACACTGCGCACTCTCACTGCCCACACTCACTGCCACACTCACTGCCCACACTCACTGATGACTCTCACTGCTCACACTGACTGCCCACACTCAATGCTCACACTCACTGCTCACTCTCACTGCCCACTCTCACTGCCCACACTCACTGCCCACTCTACTGTCCACACTCAATGCTCACTCTCACTGCTCACTCTCACCTCCCGTTCTCAATGCTCACAAGCACTGCTCACAATCACTGCACACTCTCACGGCTCACTCTCACTGCTCACTCTCACTGTCCACACACAAGGCTCACTCTCACTGCTCACTCTCACTGCCCACTCTCACGGCACACTCTCACTGCGCACACTCACTGCCCCACTCTTGCCCACACTCCTTGTTCACACTCACTGCTCACACTCACTGCTCACTCTCACTGCCCACACTCAATGCTCACACTCAATGCCCAAACTCACTGCTCACACACACTGCTCACACACACTGCTCACTCTCACTGTTCACTCTCAGTGATCATATTCACTTGCTCACTCTCACTGTTCACTCCCACTGCCCACACTCACTGCTCACTCTCACTGCTCCCATTCATTGCTCACTCTCACTGCTCACTCTCACTGCTCACTCTCACATATAACTCTCCCTGCTCACTCTGACTGATCATCTTGCTGCTCACAATCAGTCCCATTGCACACTCACTGACCAACACTCTATGCTCACACTCTGTGCTCACATTCACTGCTCACTCTTACTTCTCACACTCACTGTTCACTCTCACTGCTCACTCTCACTGCTCACACTCATTGATATTCTCGCTGCACACAATCAATGTTCAGTCCCATTGCACACTCACTGCTTATACTGCTCAACACTCTATGAACACACTCATTGCTCACTCTCACTGCTCACTCGCAATGCCCACTCTCACTTCCAACATTCACAGCCCACACTCTCTGCTCACTCTCACTGTTCACTCTTATTGCTCCCTCTCACTCCTCGCACTCACTGTTCACTCTCACTGCCCACACTCACTGCCCACTCTCACTGCTCACTTTCACTGCCCACTCTCACTGCTCACACTCACCGCCCACTCACTGCCCACATACAATGCTCACACTCACTGTCCACTCGCACTGCTCCCTCTCAAGGCTAACTCTCACTGCCCACTCTCACTGCCCACTCTACTGTCCACACGCAATGCACACTCTCACTGCTCACATTCACTGCCCACTCTCATGGCTCACTCTCACTGCTCACTATCACTGTACACTCTCACTGTTCCCTCTCATTGCCCGCTCTCACTGCTCACACTCACTGTTCACTCTCACGGCTCACTCACTGCTCACTCTCACGGCCCACTCACTGCTCACACTCACTGCTCTGTCTCACTGCCCACTCTCATTGCCCACACTCACTGCCCCCTCTCACTGCTCGCTCTCACTGCTCACCCTCAATGCTCACGCTCACTGCTCACTCTCACTGTTCACTCCCACTGCCCACATTCACTGCTCACTCTAAATTCTCACTCTCACTGTTCACTCTCACTGCTCACACTGCTCACTCTCGCTGCCCACACTCAATGCTGACTCACACTGCCCACTCTGACTGCTCACACTCACTGCCCACACTCACTGCCCACACTCAATGCTCACACTCAATGCCCACTCTCACTGCCCACTCTCACTGCTCACACTCACTGACAACTCTCCCTGCACAAACTCAATGCTCACACTCACTGCTCACACTCACTTCCCACCCTTACTGCCCACTCTCACTGCCCACACTCACTGCTCACTCTCACTGCCCACACTCAATGCTCACACTCAATGCCCACACTCACTGCTCACACACACTGCTCACTCTCACTGCTCACTCTCACTGTTCACTCACAGTGATCACATTCACTTGCTCACTCTCACTGTTCACTCCCACTGCCCACATTCACTGCTCGCTCAATCTCAATTCTCACTCTCACTGTTCACTCTCACTGCTCACTCTCACTGCTCACACTCACTGCCCACACCCACTGATGACACTCACTTCTCACATTGATGCCCACACTCAAAGCTCACTCTCACTGTCCACTCTCACTGCCCACGCTCAATGCTCACACTCAATGCCCACTCTCACTGCCCACTCTCACTGCTCACAATCACTGACAACTCTCACTGTACAAACACAATGCTCACACTAGTTGCTCACTCTCACTGCTCACTCACACTGCCGATACGCACTCACACTCGCTGCACAAACTCAATGCTCACACTAGCTGCCCACACTCACTGCCCACACTCATTGCCCACTCTAACTGCTCACTCTCACTGACCACTATCACTGCTCACTCTCACTGCTCACACTCACTGCTCACTCTCACTGCTGACTCACACTGCCCACTCTCACTGCCCACACTCACTGCCACACTCACTGCCCACACTCACTGATGACTCTCACTGCTCACACTGACTGCCCACACTCAATGCTCACACTCACTGCTCACTCTCACTGCCCACTCTCACTGCCCACTCTCACTGCCCACTCTACTGTCCACACTCAATGCTCACTCTCACTGCTCACTCTCACCTCCCGTTCTCAATGCTCACAAGCACTGCTCACAATCACTGCCCACACTCACTGCACACTCTCACGGCTCACTCTCACTGCTCACTCTCACTGTCCACACACAAAGCTCACCCTCACTGCTCACTCTCACTGCTCACACTCACTGCCCCACTCTCATTGCCCCAACTCAATGCTCACAATCACTGCTCACTCTCAGTGCACACTCACACTGCTCACAATCACTGACAACTCTCACTGTACAAACACAATGCTCACACTAGTTGCTCACTCTCACTGCTCACTCACACTGCCGATACGCACTCACACTCGCTGCACAAACTCAATGCTCACACTAGCTGCCCACACTCACTGCCCACACTCATTGCCCACTCTAACTGCTCACTCTCACTGACCACTATCACTGCTCACTCTCACTGCTCACACTCACTGCTCACTCTCACTGCTGACTCACACTGCCCACTCTCACTGCCCACACTCACTGCCACACTCACTGCCCACACTCACTGATGACTCTCACTGCTCACACTGACTGCCCACACTCAATGCTCACACTCACTGCTCACTCTCACTGCCCACTCTCACTGCCCACTCTCACTGCCCACTCTACTGTCCACACTCAATGCTCACTCTCACTGCTCACTCTCACCTCCCGTTCTCAATGCTCACAAGCACTGCTCACAATCACTGCCCACACTCACTGCACACTCTCACGGCTCACTCTCACTGCTCACTCTCACTGTCCACACACAAAGCTCACCCTCACTGCTCACTCTCACTGCTCACACTCACTGCCCCACTCTCATTGCCCCAACTCAATGCTCACAATCACTGCTCACTCTCAGTGCACACTCACACTGCCCACACTCACTGACCACTCTCACTGCCCACACTCACTGTACACTCTCACTGCTCACACACACTGCTCACACACACTGCTCACTCTCACTGATCACACTCACTACCCACACTCAATGCTCACTCTCACTGCCCATTCTCACTGTCCACTCACAATGCACACTCTCAATGCCCACTCTCACTGCTCACACTCACTACTCTCACACACTGCTCACACTTACTGCTCACACTCACAGCCCACTCTCACTGCTCACACTCACTGCCCACACTCACTGCTCACTCTCACTGCCCACTCTCATTGCCCACACTCACTGCTCACTCTCACTGCCCACACTCAATGCTCACACTCAATGCTCACACTCAATGCCCAAACTCACTGCTCACACACACTGCTCACACACACTGCTCACTCTCACTGTTCACTCTCAGTGATCATATTCACTTGCTCACTCTCACTGTTCACTCCCACTGCCCACACTCACTGCTCACTCTCACTGCTCCCATTCATTGCTCACTCTCAGTTCTCACTCTCACTGCTCACTCTCACTGCTCACTCTCACGTATAACTCTCCCTGCTCACTCTGACTGATCATGTTGCTGCTCACAATCAGTCCCATTGCACACTCACTGACCAACACTCTATGCTCACACTCACTGCTCCCTCTCACTGCTCACATTCACTGCTCACTCTCACTGATGACACTCCCTGCTCTCACTGATTGCCCACACTCAATGCTCACACTCACTGCTCACTCTCACTGCCCACCCTCACTGCTCACACTCACTGCTCACTCTCACGGCCCACTCACTGCTCACACTCACCGCTCTGTCTCACTGCCCACTCTCATTGCCCACACTCACTGCCCCCTCTCACTGCTCGCTCTCACTGCTCACACTCAATGCTCACGCTCACTGCTCACTCTCACTGTTCACTCCCACTGCCCACATTCACTGCTCACTCTAAATTCTCACTCTCACTGTTCACTCACACTGCCCACTCTGCTCACTCTCACTGCCCACACTCACTGCCCACACTCAATGCTCACACTCAATGCCCACTCTCACTGCCCACTCTCACTGCTCACACTCACTGACAACTCTCCCTGCACAAACTCAATGCTCACACTCACTGCTCACACTCACTTCCCACCCTTACTGCCCACTCTCACTGCCCACACTCACTGCTCACTCTCACTGCCCACACTCAATGCTCACACTCAATGCCCACACTCACTGCTCACACACACTGCTCACTCTCACTGCTCACTCTCACTGTTCACTCACAGTGATCACATTCACTTGCTCACTCTCACTGTTCACTCCCACTGCCCACATTCACTGCTCACTCACTCTCAATTCTCACTCTCACTGTTCACTCTCACTGCTCACTCTCACTGCTCACTCTCACTGCCCACACCCACTGATGACACTCACTTCTCACACTGATGCCCACACTCAAAGCTCACTCTCACTGTCCACTCTCACTGCCCACGCTCAATGCTCACACTCAATGCCCACTCTCACTGCCCACTCTCACAGCTCACAATCACTGACAACTCTCACTGTACAAACACAATGCTCACACTAGTTGCTCACTCTCACTGCTCACTCACACTGCCGATACGCACTCACACTCGCTGCACAAACTCAATGCTCACACTAGCTGCCCACACTCACTGCCCACACTCATTGCCCACTCTAACTGCTCACTCTCACTGACCACTATCACTGCTCACTCTCACTGCTCACACTCGCTGCTCACTCTCACTGCTGACTCACACTGCCCACTCTCACTGCCCACACTCACTGCCACACTCACTGCCCACACTCACTGATGACTCTCACTGCTCACACTGACTGCCCACACTCAATGCTCACACTCACTGCTCACTCTCACTGCCCACTCTCACTGCCCACTCTCACTGCCCACTCTACTGTCCACACTCAATGCTCACTCTCACTGCTCACTCTCACCTCCCGTTCTCAATGCTCACAAGCACTGCTCACAATCACTGCACACTCTCACGGCTCACTCTCACTGCTCACTCTCACTGTCCACACACAAGGCTCACTCTCACTGCTCACTCTCACTGCCCACTCTCACGGCACACTCTCACTGCGCACACTCACTGCCCCACTCTTGCCCACACTCCTTGTTCACACTCACTGCTCACACTCACTGCTCACTCTCACTGCCCACACTCAATGCTCACACTCAATGCCCAAACTCACTGCTCACACACACTGCTCACACACACTGCTCACTCTCACTGTTCACTCTCAGTGATCATATTCACTTGCTCACTCTCACTGTTCACTCCCACTGCCCACACTCACTGCTCACTCTCACTGCTCCCATTCATTGCTCACTCTCACTGCTCACTCTCACTGCTCACTCTCACATATAACTCTCCCTGCTCACTCTGACTGATCATCTTGCTGCTCACAATCAGTCCCATTGCACACTCACTGACCAACACTCTATGCTCACACTCTGTGCTCACATTCACTGCTCACTCTTACTTCTCACACTCACTGTTCACTCTCACTGCTCACTCTCACTGCTCACACTCATTGATATTCTCGCTGCACACAATCAATGTTCAGTCCCATTGCACACTCACTGCTTATACTGCTCAACACTCTATGAACACACTCATTGCTCACTCTCACTGCTCACTCGCAATGCCCACTCTCACTTCCAACATTCACAGCCCACACTCTCTGCTCACTCTCACTGTTCACTCTTATTGCTCCCTCTCACTCCTCGCACTCACTGTTCACTCTCACTGCCCACACTCACTGCCCACTCTCACTGCTCACTTTCACTGCCCACTCTCACTGCTCACACTCACCGCCCACTCACTGCCCACATACAATGCTCACACTTACTGTCCACTCGCACTGCTCCCTCTCAAGGCTAACTCTCACTGCCCACTCTCACTGCCCACTCTACTGTCCACACGCAATGCACACTCTCACTGCTCACATTCACTGCCCACTCTCATGGCTCACTCTCACTGCTCACTATCACTGTACACTCTCACTGTTCCCTCTCATTGCCCGCTCTCACTGCTCACACTCACTGTTCACTCTCACGGCTCACTCACTGCTCACTCTCACGGCCCACTCACTGCTCACACTCACTGCTCTGTCTCACTGCCCACTCTCATTGCCCACACTCACTGCCCCCTCTCACTGCTCGCTCTCACTGCTCACCCTCAATGCTCACGCTCACTGCTCACTCTCACTGTTCACTCCCACTGCCCACATTCACTGCTCACTCTAAATTCTCACTCTCACTGTTCACTCTCACTGCTCACACTGCTCACTCTCGCTGCCCACACTCAATGCTGACTCACACTGCCCACTCTGACTGCTCACACTCACTGCCCACACTCACTGCCCACACTCAATGCTCACACTCAATGCCCACTCTCACTGCCCACTCTCACTGCTCACACTCACTGACAACTCTCCCTGCACAAACTCAATGCTCACACTCACTGCTCACACTCACTTCCCACCCTTACTGCCCACTCTCACTGCCCACACTCACTGCTCACTCTCACTGCCCACACTCAATGCTCACACTCAATGCCCACACTCACTGCTCACACACACTGCTCACTCTCACTGCTCACTCTCACTGTTCACTCACAGTGATCACATTCACTTGCTCACTCTCACTGTTCACTCCCACTGCCCACATTCACTGCTCGCTCAATCTCAATTCTCACTCTCACTGTTCACTCTCACTGCTCACTCTCACTGCTCACACTCACTGCCCACACCCACTGATGACACTCACTTCTCACATTGATGCCCACACTCAAAGCTCACTCTCACTGTCCACTCTCACTGCCCACGCTCAATGCTCACACTCAATGCCCACTCTCACTGCCCACTCTCACTGCTCACAATCACTGACAACTCTCACTGTACAAACACAATGCTCACACTAGTTGCTCACTCTCACTGCTCACTCACACTGCCGATACGCACTCACACTCGCTGCACAAACTCAATGCTCACACTAGCTGCCCACACTCACTGCCCACACTCATTGCCCACTCTAACTGCTCACTCTCACTGACCACTATCACTGCTCACTCTCACTGCTCACACTCACTGCTCACTCTCACTGCTGACTCACACTGCCCACTCTCACTGCCCACACTCACTGCCACACTCACTGCCCACACTCACTGATGACTCTCACTGCCCACTCTCACTGCCCACTCTCACTGCCCACTCTACTGTCCACACTCAATGCTCACTCTCACTGCTCACTCTCACCTCCCGTTCTCAATGCTCACAAGCACTGCTCACAATCACTGCCCACACTCACTGCACACTCTCACGGCTCACTCTCACTGCTCACTCTCACTGTCCACACACAAAGCTCACCCTCACTGCTCACTCTCACTGCTCACACTCACTGCCCCACTCTCATTGCCCCAACTCAATGCTCACAATCACTGCTCACTCTCAGTGCACACTCACACTGCCCACACTCACTGACCACTCTCACTGCCCACACTCACTGTACACTCTCACTGCTCACACACACTGCTCACACACACTGCTCACTCTCACTGATCACACTCACTACCCACACTCAATGCTCACTCTCACTGCCCATTCTCACTGTCCACTCACAATGCACACTCTCAATGCCCACTCTCACTGCTCACACTCACTACTCTCACACACTGCTCACACTTACTGCTCACACTCACAGCCCACTCTCACTGCTCACACTCACTGCCCACACTCACTGCTCACTCTCACTGCCCACTCTCATTGCCCACACTCACTGCTCACTCTCACTGCCCACACTCAATGCTCACACTCAATGCTCACACTCAATGCCCAAACTCACTGCTCACACACACTGCTCACACACACTGCTCACTCTCACTGTTCACTCTCAGTGATCATATTCACTTGCTCACTCTCACTGTTCACTCCCACTGCCCACACTCACTGCTCACTCTCACTGCTCCCATTCATTGCCCACTCTCAGTTCTCACTCTCACTGCTCACTCTCACTGCTCACTCTCACGTATAACTCTCCCTGCTCACTCTGACTGATCATGTTGCTGCTCACAATCAGTCCCATTGCACACTCACTGACCAACACTCTATGCTCACACTCACTGCTCCCTCTCACTGCTCACATTCACTGCTCACATTCACTGCACACTCTCACTGTTCACTCTCACTGCTCACATTCACTGCTCACACTCACTTATAACTCTCACTGCTCTCTCTCACTGATCATCTCGCTGATCACAATCAATGTTCAGTCCCATTGCACACTCACTGCTCACACTCACTGCTGAACACTCTATGCTCACACTCACTGTTCACTCTCACTGCTCACTCTCACTGCCCACTCTCACTTCCAACATTCACAGCCCACACTCTCTGCTCACTCTCACTGTTCACTCTTATTGCTCACTCTCACTCCTCGCACTCAATGTTCACACTCACTGCTCACTCTCACTGCCCACTCTCACTGCTCACACTCACTGCCCACTCTCACGGCACACTCTCACGGCCCACTCTCACTGCTCACTCTCACTGCTCACACTCACTGCACACTCTCACTGCCCACTCTCACTGCTCACTCGCACAGCTCACTCTCACTGCCCACACTCTCTGTACACTCTCACTGCTCACACTCTCTGTACACTCACACTGCTCACCCTCACTGCTCACTCTCACTGCTCACACTCACTGCCCACTCTCATTGCCCCAACTCAATGCTCACAATCACTGCTCACTCTCAGTGCACACTCACACTGCCCACACTCACTGACCACTCTCACTGCCCACACTCACTGTACACTCTCACTGCTCACACACTGCTCACACACACTGCTCACTCTCATTGATCACACTCACTACCCACACTCAATGCTCACACTCACTGCCCAATCTCACTGCTCACATACACTGCTCACTCTCACTGCCCATTCTCACTGTCCACTCTCAATGCACACTCTCACTGCCCACTCTCACTGCTCACACTCACTACTCACACACACTGCTCACACTTACTGCTCACACTCACTGCCCACTCTCACTGCCCAATCTCACTGCTCACACTCGCTGCCCACAGTCACTGCTCACTCTCACTGCCCACTCTCATTGCCCACACTCACTGCTCACTCTCACTGCCCACACTCAATGCTCACACTCAATGCTCACACTCAATGCCCAAACTCACTGCTCACACACACTGCTCACACTCACTGCTCACTCTCACTGTTCACTCTCAATGATCATATTCACTTGCTCACTCTCACTGTTCACTCCCACTGCCCACACTCACTGCCCACACTCACTGCCCCCATTCATTGCTCACTCTCAATACTCACTCTCACTGCTCACTCTCACATATAACTCTCCCTGCTCACTCTGACTGATCATCTTGCTGCTCACAATCAGTCCCATTGCACACTCACTGACCAACACTCTATGCTCACTCTCACTGTTCACTCTCACTGCTCACTCTCACTGCTCACTCTCACTGATCATCTCGCTGCTCACAATCAATGTTCAGTCCCATTGCACACTCACTGCTCACACTAACTGCTCAACACTCTATGCTCACACTCACTGTTCACTCTCACTGCTCACTCTCACTGCCCACTCTCACGGCCCACTCTCACTGCCCACACTCACTGCCCACTCCCACTGCCCACTCTCACTGCACACTCTCACTGCTCACACTCACTGCCCACACTCAAAGCTCACTCTCACGGCTCACTCTCACTGCCCACACTCACTGCTCACTCTCACGGCACACTCTCACGGCACACTCTCACTGCCCCACTCTCTGCCCACACTCCTTGTTCACACTGTCTGCCCACACTGCTTGTTCACACTCACTGCTCACGCTCACTGCTAACTCTCACGGCTCATTCCCACTGATTACACTCACTGCTCACACACACTGCTCACTCTCACTGCTCACTCCCACAGCCCACACTCATGCTCACACACACTGCTCACTCTCACTGCCCACTCTCACTGCTTACACACACTGCCCACTCTCACTGTTAACTCTCACTGTCCACTCTCACTGCTCACTCTCATGGCACACTCTCACGGCCCACTCTCACGGCACACTCTCACGGCACACTCTCACTGCTCACTCTCACTGCCCACTCTCACTGCTCACACTCACTGCTCACTCTCTCTCTGCCCACCCTCACTGCCCACACTCACAGCACACTCTCACGGCCCACACTCACTGCCCACTCTCACTGCCCACACTCACAGCACACTCTCACTGCACACTCTCACTGCTCACTCTCACTGCTCACACTCACTGCTCACTCTCACTGCTCATACTCACTGCTCACTCTCACTGCCCACAGTCAATGCTCACACTCACTGCCCACCCTCACTGCCCAGTCTCACTGCCCACACTCACAGCACACTCTCACTGCACATTCTCACTGCTCACACTCACTGCTCACTCTCACTGCCCACACTCACTGCCCACTCTCATTGCCCCAACTCACTGCTCACATTCACTGCCCACTCTCACGGCATACTCTCACGGCCCACACTCACGGCCCACATTCACTGCCCACTCTCACTGCTCACTCTCACTGCTCACTCTCACTGCCCACTCTCACTGCTCACAGTCACTGCTTACTCTCACTGCTCAATCTCTCTGTCCACTCACACTGCCCACACTCAATGCTCACACTCAATACCCACTCTCACTGCTCACAATCACTGACAACACCCACTGCACAAACACAATGCTCACTCTAGCTGCTCACTCTCACTGCTCACTCACACTGCCCCAACTCATTGCTCACTCTCACTGCTCACACTCACTGCCCACTCTCACGGCCCACACTCATGGCCCACACTCACGGCCCACACTCACTGCCCACACTCAATGCTCACTCTCATTGCCCACTCTCACTGCCCACACTCAATGCTCACACTCACTGCCCAATCTCACTGCTCACTCTCACTGCCACTCTCACTGTTCACTCTCAGTGATCATATTCACTT
Organism: Hemiscyllium ocellatum; assembly: GCF_020745735.1. Taxonomy (NCBI): domain Eukaryota; kingdom Metazoa; phylum Chordata; class Chondrichthyes; order Orectolobiformes; family Hemiscylliidae; genus Hemiscyllium; species Hemiscyllium ocellatum. Next base: position 4,113,359 of record NC_083425.1, on the reverse strand, counting down.
GCACACTCTCACTGTTCACACCCACTGCCCACACTCTCTGCTCACTCTCAATTCTCACTCTCACTGCTCACTCTCACATATAACTCTCCCTGTCACTCTGACTGATTAACGGGCGGCACGGTGGCACAGTGGTTAGCACTGCTGCCTCACAGCGCCAGAGACTTGGGTTCAATTCCCGACTCAGGCGACTGACTGTGTGGAGTTTGCACGTTCTCCCCGTGTCTGCGTGGGTTTCCTCCGGGTGCTCCGGTTTCCTCCCACAGTCCAAAGATGTGCGGGTCAGGTGAATTGGCCATGCTAAATTGCCCGTAGTGTTAGGTAAGGGGTAATGTAGGGGTATGGGTGGGTTGCGCTTCGGCGGGTCGGTGTGGACTTGTTGGGCCGAAGGGCCTGTTTCCGCACTGTAAGTCTAATCTAATCTAATCTTCCTGCTCACAATCTATCCCATTGCACACTCACTGTTCACTCTCACTGCTCACATTCACTGCTCACTCTCACTTCTCACTCTCACTGATCATCTCGCTGCTCACAATCAATGTTCAGTCCCATTGCACACTCACTGCTCACACTCACTGCTCAACACTCTATGCTCACACTCACTGTCCACTCTCAATGCTCACTCTCACAGCCCACTCTCACTGCCCACTCTCACTACTCGCTCTCACTGTTCACTCTCACTGCTCACACACACTGCTCACTCTCACTTCTCACTCTCACTGTTCACACTCACTGCTCAACACTTTATGCTCACACTCACTGCTCACTCTCACTGCCCACTCTCAATTCCCACAATCACAGATCACACTCTCTGCTCAGACTCACTGCCCACTCTCACGGCACACTCTCACTACCCACACTCACTGCTCACTCTCACTGTTCACACTTAATGCTCACTCTCACTGCTCACTCTCACTGCTCACTCTCACTGCCCACACTCAATGCCCAATCTCACTGCTCACACACACTGCACACTCTCACTGTTCACTCCCACTGCCCACACTCTCTGCTCACTCTCACTGCTCCCATTCATTGCTCACTCTCAATTCTCCTCTCACTGCTCACTCTCACTGCTCACTCTCACATATAACTCTCCCTGCTCACTCTGACTGATCATCTCGCTGCTCACAATCAGTCCCATTGCATACTCACTGACCAACACTCTATGCTCACAATCACTGTTCACTCTCACTGCTCACACTCACTGCTCACTCTCACTGCTCACATTCACTGCACACTCTCACTGTTCACTCTCACTGCTCACTCTCACTGATCATCTCGCTGTTCACAATCAATGTTCAGCCCCATTGCACACTCACTGCTCACACTCACTGCTCAACACTTTATGCTCACACTCACTGTTCACTCTCAATGTTCACTTTCACTGCCCACTCACATCCCACAATCACAGCCCACACTCTCTGCTCACTCTCACTGATCATATTCACTGCGCACTCTCACGGCCCACACTCACTGCACACTCTTATGGCACACTCTCACTACCCACACTCACTGCTCACTCTCACTGTTCACACTCACTGCCCAATTTCACTGCTCGCACACACTGCTCACTCTCACTGCTCACTCTCACTACCCACACTCAATGCTCACTCTCACTGCTCACACACACTGCTCACTCTCACTATTCACTCTCAGCGATCATATTCACTTGCACACTCTCACTGTTCACTCCCACTACCCACACTCACTGCCCACACTCACTGCCCACTCTCACGGCACACTCTCATGGACCACACTCACGGACGACACTCACTGCTCACAAACACTGCTCACTCTCACTGCTCGCTCTCACTGCCCACACTCACAGCACACTCTCACTGCTCACACTCACTGCTCACTCTCACTACCCACACACATTGCTCACTCTCACCGTTCACACACAATGCCCAATCTCACTGCTCACACACACTGCTCACACTCACTGCCCCTACTCACTGCCCCCACTTAATGCTCACTCTCACTGTCAATACTCACTGCTCATTCTCACTGCTCACTCTCACTGCCCACACACAATGCTCACACTCAATGTTCACACTCAATGCTCACACTCAATGCCCAATCTCACTGCTCACACACATGGCTCACTCTCACTGCTCACTCTCACTGTTCACTCTCAGTGATCATATTCACTTGCTCACTCTCACTGTTCACTCCCACTGCCCACACTCACTGCCCACTCTCACTGCTCACTCTCACTGCTCACTCTCACTGCTCACTCTCACATATAACTCTCCCTGCTCACTCTGACTGATCATCTCGCTGCTCACAATCAGTCCCATTGCACACTCACCGACCAACACTCTATGCTCACACTCACTGCTCACTCTCACGGCTCACATTCACTGCTCACTCTCACTGTTCACTCTCACTGCTCACTCTCACTGCTCACTCTCAGTGATCATATTCACTTGCTCACTCTCACTGTTCACTCCCACTGCCCACACTCACTGCCCACACTCACTGCCCCCATTCATTGCTCACTCTCAATTCTCACTCTCACTGCTCACTCTGACTGATCATCTTTCTGCTCACAATCTGTCCCATTGCTCACTCACTGACCAACACTCTATGCTCACACTCACTGTTCACTCTCACTGCTCACACTGACTACTCACTCTCACTGCTCACATTCACTGTTCACTCTCACTGCTCACTCTCACTGCTCACTCTCACTGCTCACAGTCACTGATCATCTCACTGCTAACAATCAATGTTCAGCCCCATTACACAATCACTGCTCACAACCACTGCTCAACACTTTATGTTCACACTCACTGCTCACTGATCACTCTCACTGCCCACTCTCACTTCCCACAATCACAGCCCACACTCTTTGCCCACTCTCACTGCCCACACTCAGTGCTCACACTCAATGCTCACACTCAATGCCCACATCCCTTGCCCACACTCGCTCCCAACACTCACTGCCCACACTCACTGCTCACAATCACTGCCCACTCTCATGGCAAACTCTCACTGCTCACAATCACAGCCCATTCTCACAGCACACTCTCACTGCTCACACTCACTGTACACTCTCACAGCCCACACTCACTGTACACTCACACTGCGCACTCTCACTGCTCACTCTCACTGCTCACTCTCACTGCCCACACTCACTGCCCACTCTCATGGCCCACTCCCACTGCCCACACTCACTGCTCACTCTCACTGCCCACATTCACTGCTCACTCTCACTGCTCACTCTCACTGCCCACTCTCACTGCCCACACAATATGCTCACACTCAATGCTCACACTCAATGCCCAATCTCACTGATCACACACACTGCTCACTCTCACTGTTCACTCTCAGTGATCATATTCACTTGCTCACTCTCACTGTTCACTCCCACTGCCCACTCTCACTGCCCACTCTCACTGCTCACTCTCACTGCTCACTCTCACTGCTCACTCTCACATATAACTCTCCCTGCTCACTCTGACTGATCATCTCGCTGCTCACAATCAGTCCCATTGCACACTCACTGACCAACACTCTATGCTCACACTCACTGTTCACTCTCACTGCTCACACTGACTACTCACACTCACTGCTCACTCTCATTGCTCACACTCACTGATCATCTCGCTGCTCACAATCAATGTTCAGCCCCATTGCACACTCACGGCTCACACTCACCGCTCAACACTTTTTGCTCACACTCACTGCTCACTCTCACTGCCCACTCTTACTTCCCACAATCACAGCCCACACTCTCTGCTCACTCTCACTGCTCACACTCACTGTTCACTGTCACTGCCCACTTTGAGTTCCCACACTCACTGCACACTCTCACTGCCCACACAATATGCTCACTCTCACTGCTCACTCCCACTGCCCACTCTAACTGCGCACACTCACGGCACACTCTCACGCCTCACTCTCACTGCCCACTCTCACGGCCCACACTCACTGCACACTCTCACGGCTCACTCTCACTACCCACACTCACTGCTCACTCTATCTGCCCACTCTCACTGCTCACTCTCACTGCTCACTCTCACTGCCCACTCTCACTGCTCACTCTCACTGCTCACACTCACTGCCCACACTCACTGCTCACTCTCTCTGCCCACTCTCACTGCTCACTCTCACTGCTCACTCTCACTGCTCACTCTCACTGCCCACACTCACTGCTCACTCTCACTGCCCACACTCACTGCCCACTCTCACTGCTCACTCTCACTGCCCACACTCACTGCCCACCCTCACTGCTCACTCTCACTGCTCACTCTCACTGCCCACACTCTCAGCACACTCTCACTGCACACTCTCACTGCTCACTCTCAGTGCCCATACTCACTGCTCACACTCACTGGCCATCTCTCACTGCCCACATTCAATGCTCACACTCAATGCACACTCTCACTGCTCACACTCAATGCTCAAACTCATCGCCCACTCTCACTGCCCACTGTCACTGCCCACTCTCACTGCTCACACTCACTGCTCACACTCACTGCCTGCACTCAATGCTCACACTCAATGATCACACTCAATGCTCACACTCACTGATCACACTCACAGCCCACTCTCACTGCCCTCCCTCACTGCTCACCCTCACTGCTCACACTCACTGCCCGCACTCACTGCTCACTCTCACTGCCCATACTCACTGCTCACACTCACTGCTCACTCTCACTGCTCACTCTCACTGCCCACTCTCACTGCACACTCACACTGCTCACTCTCACTGCTCACTCTCACTGCTCACTCTCCCTGCTCACTCTCACTGCACACTCACACTGCCCACTCTCACTGCTCACTCTCACTGCTCACTCTCACTGCCCACACTCACTGTTCACTCTCACTGACACTCTCGCTCCTCACTCTCACTGCTCACTCTCACTGCCCACTCTCGCTCCTCACTCTCACTGCCCATACTCACTGCTCACACTCACTGCTCACTCTCACTGTTCACTCTCACTGCCCACTCTCACTGCACACTCTCACTGCCCACACTCACTGCCCACACTCACTGCTCACTCTCTCTGCTCACTCTCACTGCTCACTCTCACTGCTCACTGTCACTGCCCACTCACTGCTCACTCTCACTGCTCACTCTCCCTGCTCACTCTCACTGCACACTCACACTGCCCACTCTCACTGCTCACTCTCACTGCCCACACTCACTGCCCACACTCTCTGCTCACTCTCTCTGCTCACTCTCACTGCTCACTCTCACTGCTCACTGTCACTGCCCACTCACGGCTCACTCTCACTGCTCACTCTCACTGCCCACACTCACTGTTCACTCTCACTGACACTCTCGCTCCTCACTCTCACTGCTCACTCTCACTGCCCGCACTCACTGCTCACACTCACTGCTCACTCTCACTGCCCACACTCACTGCTCACTCTCACTGCTCTCTCTCCCTGCTCACTCTCACTGCCCACTCTCACTGCCCACACTCCCAGCACACTCTCACTGCACACTCACACTGCCCACTCTCACTGCTCACTCTCACTGCTCACTCTCACTGCCCACACTCACTGTTCACTCTCACTGACACTCTCGCTCCTCACTCTCACTGCTCACTCTCACTGCCCACTCTCGCTCCTCACTCTCACTGCCCATACTCACTGCTCACACTCACTGCTCACTCTCACTGTTCACTCTCACTGCCCACTCTCACTGCACACTCTCACTGCCCACACTCACTGCCCACACTCACTGCTCACTCTCTCTGCTCACTCTCACTGCTCACTCTCACTGCTCACTGTCACTGCCCACTCACTGCTCACTCTCACTGCTCACTCTCCCTGCTCACTCTCACTGCACACTCACACTGCCCACTCTCACTGCTCACTCTCACTGCCCACACTCACTGCCCACACTCTCTGCTCACTCTCTCTGCTCACTCTCACTGCTCACTCTCACTGCTCACTGTCACTGCCCACTCACGGCTCACTCTCACTGCTCACTCTCACTGCCCACACTCACTGTTCACTCTCACTGACACTCTCGCTCCTCACTCTCACTGCTCACTCTCACTGCCCATACTCACTGCTCACACTCACTGCTCACTCTCACTGCCCACACTCACTGCTCACTCTCACTGCTCTCTCTCCCTGCTCACTCTCACTGCCCACTCTCACTGCCCACACTCCCAGCACACTCTCACTGCACACTCACACTGCCCACTCTCACTGCTCACTCTCACTGCAGACTCTCACTGCTCAATCTCACTGCTCACTCTCACTGCCCACACTCACTGTTCACTCTCACTGACACTCTCGCTCCTCACTCTCACTGCTCACTCTCACTGCCCATACTCACTGCTCACACTCACTGCTCACTCTCACTTCTCACACTCAATGCTCACATTCACTGCTCACACTCACTGCTCACTCTCACTTCTCACACTCAATGCTCACATTCACTGCTCACACTCACTGCCCACTCTCACTCCCCACTCTCACTGATGAGACTCACTGTCCACTCTCACTGCCCACACTCAGTGCTCACACTCAATGCTCACACTCTATGCCCACACTCACTTCTCACACTCGCTTCGCACACTCACTGCGCACAATCACTGCCCACTCTCATGGCTAACTCTCACTGTACATTCTCACTGCCCACTCTCATAGCCCACTCACACTGCTCACTCTCACTGCTCACTCTCACTGCCCACTCTCACTGCCCACTCTCACTGCTCACACTCACTGACAACTCTCACTGGTCACTCTCACTGCCCAATCTCACTGATGACACTCACTGCTCACACTGACTGCCCACACTCACTGCTCACACTCAACGCTCACACTTACTGCCCACTTTCACTGCCCACTCTCACTGCCCACTCCCACTGCCCACACTCACTGCTCACTCTTCACTGCCCACACTCAATGCTCACACTCAATGCTCACACTCAATGCCCAATCTCACTGCTCACACACACTGCTCACTCTCACTGCTCACTCTCACTGTTCACTCTCAGTGATCATATTCACTTGCACACTCTCACTGTTCACTCCCACTGCCCACACTCACTGCTCACTCTCACTGCTCCCATTCATTGCTCACTCTCACATATAACTCACCCTGCTCACTCTGACTGATCATCTTGCTGCTCACAATCAGTCCCATTGCACACTCACTGACCAACACTCTATGCTCACAATCACTGTTCACTCTCACTGCTCACTCTCACTGCCCACACTCACTGCTCACTCTCACTGTTCACTCTCACTACTCACTCTCACTGCTCACACTCACTGATAATCTCGCTGCTCACAATGTTCAGCCCCATTGCACACTCACTGCTCACACTCACTGCTCAACACTTTATGCTCACACTCACTGCTCACTGATCACTCTCACTGCCCACTCTCACTTCCCACAATCACAGCCCACACTCTCTGCCCACTCTCACTGCCCACACTCAGTGCACACACTCAATGCTCACACTCAATGCCCACACTCACTGCCCACACTCGCTCCCCATACTCGCTGCCCACACTCACTGCTCACAATCACTGCCCACTCTCATGGCAAACTCTCACTGCTCACAATCACAGTTCACTCTCACACTCTCACAGCACACTCTGCTCGCACTCACTGTACACTCTCACAGCCCACACTCACTGTTGCACTCTCACTGCCCACTCTCATCGCCCACTCACACTGCTCACTCTCACTGCCCACTCTCACTGCCCACTCTCACTGCTCACTCTCACTGCCCACTTACACTGCTCACACTCACTGAAAACTCTCAGTTGTCACTCTCACTGCCCACTCTCACTGCTCACACTCACTGCTCACACTGACTGCCCACACTCACTGCCCACACTCAATACTCACACTTACTGCTCACTCTCACTGCCCACACAATATGTTCACACTCAATGCTCACACTCAATGCCCAATCTCACTGATCACACACACTGCTCACTCTCACTGCTCACTCTCAGTGATCATATCCACATGCTCACTCTCACTGTTCACTCCCACTGCCCACACTCACTGCTCACTCTCACTGCACCCATTCATTGCTCACTCTCACTGCTCACTCTCACTGCTCACTCTCACATATAACTCTCCCTGTTCACTCTGACTGATCATCTTGCTGCTCACAATCAGTCCCATTGCACACTCACTGACCAACACTCTATGCTCACACTCACTGTTCACTCTCACTGCTCACACTGACTACTCACTCTCACTACGCACTCTCACTGCTCACTCTCACTGCTCACACTCACTGATCATCTCGCTGCTCACAATCAATGTTCAGCCCCATTGCACACTCACTGCTCACACTCACTGCTCAACACTTTATGCTCACACTCACTGCTCACTCTCACTGCCCACTCTCACTTCCCACAATCACAGCCCACACTCTCTGCTCACTCTCACTGCTCACACTCACTGCCCACTGTCACTGCCCACTTTGAGTTCCCACACTCACTGCACACTCTCACTGCCCACACAGTATGCTCACTCTCACTGCTCTCTCCCACCGCCCACTCTAACTGCACACACTCACGGCACACTCTCACGCCTCATTCTCACTGCCCACTCTCACTGCCCACTGTCACTGCTCACTCTCACTGCTCACTCTCACTGCTCACTCTCACTGCCCACACTCCCAGCACACTCTCACTGCTCACTCTCACTGCTCACTCTCAGTGCCCATACTCACTGCTCACACTCACTGGCCTACTCTCACTGCCCACATTCAATGCTCACACTCAATGCACACTCTGCTCACTCTCACTGCTCACTCTCACTGCCCACACTCACTGCCCACTCACACTGCCCACACTCTCTGCCCAATCTCACTGCCCAATCTCACTGCTCACTCTCACTGCCCACTCTCACTGCTCACTCTCACTGCTCACACTCACTGCCCGCACTCAATGCTCACACTCAATGATCACACTCAATGCTCACACTCACTGATCACTCTCACTGCCCACACTCACTGCCCACACTCACTGCTCACACTCACTGCTCACTCTCACGGTTTACATTATTCCACTAGTTGGATTTGGCCGCATTTGGAAGCATGCTTCCATTCCTTTCAGCTGGAATGGGCTCTGGTGTGGTGTCACGAGCATAATTTACAGAAATGAATACCATCTTCGTGTTTGGATTTTGAACGAGGGGCATAGGGGCATTGGGGAACTTTGTGAAAGTATTCTCTCTGAGAGATGAAAGATACTTCCGGTCTCCTGTTACTGGAGATATGTTTGATGGGGCATGTAGAGGGAGCTTTTCTCTGTATCTAACTCTGTGCTGTCCCTGCCCTGGGAGGGTTTGATTGGGAGCTGAAAATGTGTTGCTGGAAAAGTGCAGCAGGTCAGACAGCATCCAAGGAACAGGAGAATCAGCACAAGCCCTTCTTCGGGAATCTGAATTTGATTGGGAGACAGTGTAGAGGGAGCTTTACTCTGTATCTAACCCCGTGCTGTCCCAGCCTGGGAGTGTTTGATGGGGGGATGGTGTAGAGGGAGCTTTACTCTGTATCTAACCCCGTGCTGTCCCAGCCTGGGAGTGTTTGATGGGGGGATGGTGTAGAGGGAGCTTTACTCTGTATCTAACCCCGTGCTGTCCCAGCCTGGGAGTGTTTGATGGGGGACAGTGTAGAGGGAGCTTTACTCTGTATCTAACCCCGTGCTGTCCCTGTCCCTGGGAGTGTTTGATGGGGGACAGTGTAAAGGGAGCTTTACTCTGTATCTAACCCCGTGCTGTCCCTGTCCCTGGGAGTGTTTGATGGGGAACAGTGTAAAGGGAGCTTTACTCTGTATCTAACCCTGTGCTGTCCCTGTCCCTGGGAGTGTTCGATGGGGGGACAGTGTAGAGGGAGCTTTACTCTGTATCTAACCCCGTGCTGTCCCAGCCTGGGAGTGTTTGATGGGGGGATGGTGTAGAGGGAGCTTTACTCTGTATCTAACCCCGTGCTGTCCCAGCCTGGGAGTGTCTGATGGGGGGATGGTATAGACGAAGCTTTACTCTGTATATCTAACCCCGTGCTGTCCCTGTCCCTGGGAGTGTTTGATGGGGGACAGTGTAAAGGGAGCTTTACTCTGTATCTAACCCCGTGCTGTCCCTGTCCCTGGGAGTGTTTGATGGGGAACAGTGTAAAGGGAGCTTTACTCTGTATCTAACCCTGTGCTGTCCCTGTCCCTGGGAGTGTTCGATGGGGGGACAGTGTAGAGGGAGCTTTACTCTGTATCTAACCCTGTGCTGTCCCTGTCCCTGGGAGTGTTTGATGGGGGGATGGTATAGACGAAGCTTTACTCTGTATATCTAACCCCGTGCTGTCCCTGTCCCTGGGAGTGTTTGATGGGGGACAGTGTAAAGGGAGCTTTACTCTGTATCTAACCCTGTGCTGTCCCTGTCCCTGGGAGTGTTTGATGGGGAACAGTGTAAAGGGAGCTTTACTCTGTATCTAACCCTGTGCTGTCCCTGTCCCTGGGAGTGTTTGATGGGGGGACAGTGTAGAGGGAGCTTTACTCTGTATCTAACCCCATGCTGTCCCTGCCCTGGGGGCATTTGATGGGGGAACAGTGTAGAGGGAGCCTTACTCTGTATCTAACCCCGTGCTGTCCCTGTCCCTGGGAGTGTTCGATGGGGGACAGTGTAGAGGGAGCTTTACTCTGTATCTAACCCTGTGCTGTCCCTGTCCCTGGGAGTGTTTGATGGGATATTCTTGAGTAATGAGCATTAAAGTGGATTGTTTTAAAGTCTATGTTGCCAGAATGATATATTTAAAAATGGTTTGAGATGGATTTAAATCAATCTTTTACAGGGCCATTAAAGGCCTGTTTGTTTGATGTTAACCTGTAAATCCTATTACCAGGTGCCTGCTGCTAGGTTTCAGAATTTGAACTCCCACAAAATCAATGATTCATGAAATAAGATTATAATTCACAATCAGATTGGTCTGTGGATGATCAGTCAGTGGTGTTTGAGGGGCGGCTTCAGTCTGGCTGTGTGATCAGACTCAGAGTCAGGCATTAGGAGCTTTTAGATTAGATTACTTACAGTGTGGAAACCGGCCCTTCGGCCCAACAAGTCCACACCGACCCACCGAAGCGCAACCCACCCATACCCCTACATTTACCCCCTACCTAACACTACGGGCAATTTAGCGTGGCCAATTCACCTGACCCGCACATCTTTGGACTGTGGGAGGAAACCCACGCAGACACGGGGAGAACGTGCAAACTCCACACAGTCAGTCGCCTGAGTCGGGAATTGAACCCGGGTTTCTGGCGCTGTGAGGCAGCAGTGTTAACCACTGTGCCACCGTGCCGCCCAAACTGCTCCGAACTGTCCCACACGGCACTGGATGTGGGACCAAACTGACACCTCCCTGCCATTACTGGAGCAGCCATCACTTGCGTTAATGTAGTCGTTCACATCTCAGACCAGCGCAGGGCCACTTCACAGGAGGCCTAGTCAACTCACATCTCCCTGAGGCACCTCAGCTGACCCTGAGCTAACTGAGAGAGCTGGGGTTTGTGGGATGTGTTAAAGGAGGAGAACAGAGAGAGAGAGAGAGAGAGTGAGACAGAGATGGAGAAGGTGTAGTGAGAGGATTGCAGAGCTCAGGACCAGAGGAGCTGAAGGATTGGCTGCTGCTGTGGGCCGGCTAAACTCACAAAAGGTCAAGAGGCCTGAACGAGAGGGTGTGACCCTGGGGGGACGGGTGTCAGGGGTTAGGACAAATGCAGGAGGGAAGGGATTACAGAGTCATAGAGATGTACAGCACAGAAACAGACCTTTCAGTCCAACTCGTCTATGCTGACCAGATATCCTAAATTAATCTAGTCCCGTTAGCCAGCACTTGGCCCACATCTCTCTAAACCCTTCCTATTCATATACCCATCCTTGTTCATCTTTCTGACAACATGGAGACCAGAATTGCACGTGGTATTCCAAAGCTGGTCTAACCAATGTCCTGTACAGCCACACCATGACCTCCTGACTCCTGTACGTAATACTCTGACCAATAAAGGACGTTAGTCACTTTCCCCACCTCACTCACCACATCAGGCAGTCCCTTCCCATTCCCAAATCTTTCTCACCCTGGCCTGAGAGATGGATCTGAATACGTCCATCTCAAATCAATGCAGGTGATTCTGAGACAATTGTTCCTGGAGCTGTGATGTTACGGGGCACAGGGAGCACTGAACAGCACAGCTCACTGTACCACCCCAATAACCTCACGTCTGAGCTCATAGGGCATCACTCCTCACTCCCTGACCCTTCCTAAAAGCCTCCATTGCACCTCGGACTCAGGGGACTGCTCCCCTCCTTCACCCTGTGGGAGAGGGGGGGCCATCCACCTTAACATCAGGCTCGAAACCAACTAACTACCCCATCGCTCAAGATGGGGACAGTGTAGAGGGAGCTTTACTCTGTATCTAACTCCATGCTGTCTCTGTCCTGGGGAGTGTCTGATGGGGGAACAGTATAGAGGGAGCTTTACTCTGTAACTAATCCTGTGCTGTCTCTGTCCTGGGAGTGTTTGATGGGGGGACAGTGTAGAGGGAGCTTTACTCTGTATCTAACCCCGTGCTGTCCCTGTCCTGGGAGTATTTGATGTGGGGACAGTGTAGAGGGAGCTTTACTCTGTATCTAACCCCGTGCTGTCTCTGTCCTGGGAGGGTTTAATAGGGGGACAGTGTTGAGGGAGCTTTACTCTGTATCTAATCCCATGCTGTCCCTGTCCTGGGAGTGTTTGGTGGGGAATAGTGTAAGGGGAGCTTTACTCTGTATCCTCGTGCTGTCCCTGTCCTGGGAGTGTTGATGGGGGGGGCAGTGTAGAGGGAGCTTTCCTCTGTATCTAACCCAGTGCTGTCCCTGTCCCTGGGAGTGTTTGATGGGGGGGCAGTGTAGAGGGAGCTTTACACTGTAACTAACCCCGTGCTGTCCCTGCCCTGGGGGCATTTGATGGGGGAACAGTGTAGAGGAAGCCTTACTCTGTATCTAACCCCGTGCTGTCCCTGTCCTGGGGGCATTTGATGGGGGAACAGTGTAGAGGAAGCCTTACTCTGTACCTAACCCCCCGTCTCTGGGAGCTGTGTGTCAGATTATTTTGAAACAGGGAAGTGAGGAAGAATCAAAGCTGATTGAAACAGGCCGAATGTTATGAGCGGAGGAATTTGGTTTGAAGATGGATTGATGCTTCCATATCAGGGAGACAGCGAGATCGCTCACTGTCAGAGACCAGCCTCAATACAGGAATATTGCAGAACCTTCCAGAAAGAAACCCAGTCCTGTTGCTGAGTAATGCTCTCACTGATCACACCAACTTAAAATCAAATTGTTTCCATGACTAAAAGACTCAATGCTTCGAGGCGTAATTCCCCGAGATGTTGAATATTTCATTGTGATTTGGAAGAGTTGGAGCAGCAGGTGATGGCAGTCTCTCTGTGCAGAGGGAAGGCTGCCACTGGACGTATCTGAGAACTGGCGCGGTGGCTCAGTGCTGCCTCATAGCGCCAGGGACCCGGGTTCGATTCCCACCTCAGGAGTGTGGAATTTGCACGTTCTCCCTGTGTCTGCGTGGGTTGGTTGTGTAGGTTTGGGTGGATCGGCCATGGGGAATACAGGGATAATAGGGGGTTGGTTCTGGGTGGGATGCTCTTCAGAGGGTCGGTGTGGACTGAATGGGTCAAATGGCCTCCTTCCATACTGTAGGGATTCTCTGACAGGATCACAGTGGATCAGACAGTATACCCTCAGTGTATACACTTGGGGTATATCCTCAATGTATACACTTGGGGTATATCCTCAACGTATGCACTTGGAGTATATCCTCAACGTATGCACTTGGGGTATACCCTCAACGTATACACTTGGGGTATATCCTCAACGTATGCACTTGGGGTATATCCTCAGTGTAGACACTTGGGGTATACCCTCAGCATATACACTTGGGGTATACCCTCAGCGTATACACTTGGGGTATACCCTCAGTGTGTACACTTCGGGTATATCCTCAGTGTGTACACTTGGGGTATATCCTCAGTGTGTACACTTGGGGTATATCCTCAACGTATGCACTTAGGTATATCCTCAGTGTATACACTTGGGGTATACCCTCAGCGTATACACTTGGGGTATATCCTCAGCGTATACACTTGAGGTATACCCTCAGCGTATACACTTGGGTTATACCCTCAGCGTATACACTTGGGGTATATCCTCAGCGTATACACTTGAGGTATACCCTCAGCGTATACACTTGGGTTTTACCCTCAGCGTATACACTTGGGGTATATCCTCAGCGTATACACTTGAGGTATATCCTCAGCGTATACACTTGGGTTATACCCTCAGCGTATACACTTGGGGTATACCCTCAGGGTTTGCACAGTTGGAAGTGAGGGTTTCCCAGGGTTGTCACTATGGTAGACTGTTCCGGAAGGATTGTGACGGTGTTCGGAGTGGTGAAGCTGCTGGAGAAGATTCTGGAATCGGAAGGTGAATTTTGCTGGTGCCGCTGTGTTTGTGGTTGTTTCTGGACTGTGTACAGGGCAGGGGTGAGGTTGGGCCGGGCGTGGGGGCAGGGCGTGGGGGCAGGGGTGACCCTGACGCGGGGAGGCTACTGATCAGCCCTACCTTGGGGACCCCTCCCACCCTCAATCCAGGAAATCTACCTCACCACCCAGCCCTCCGTCCATTCCTGTCAACATCTTCCAATTGATCCCTGATCTCGTGGGCCTCTCCCCGTCGCCCTGATTCCCCGTCGCCCTGATTCCCCATCGCCCTGATTCCCCGTCGCCCAGATTGAGGGACCAAGTTGCAGGTAGGAGATGAACACCCCACGATCTGACTCTCAGTTCTGGCCCCCTCTGTCCGTTTCCTCCTGCTCTGTCCCCTGGCCTGGGACCGGTTCTCTGTGGGATCTTCCTGCTCGATATGCATCACCCGAAAGACCCCAGTAGGGGGCTCTCCTGTGCCTTCTCTCAAACAGCAATGAAAGGCAAGAAAGGTTTGAATTTCTATAGCACCCTTCAACAGCACTGGATGACACACACACACACGCACACACAGTCCCCCCAAGTCAGGGATTGAACTCCCTGTGGGAATGTCACAAATATGGTGCCCAATGTGTACACAGAACGATCCCAGAGGCTGCATCAGGTTGTGATGATGATTGAGGGCTGGGCTGGGGAGGAGACATTTTGTTTTACTCAGGAATCACACCATGTGACCTGTTGTGGTCACCTGACAGGGGGGGGGTCCAGAAACAACAACAGAAGTTGCTGGAAGAGCTCGGCAGGTCTGGCTAGGATCTGTGGAGAGACATCAGAGAGCTAATGTTTTGGATCTGGGGACCTTTGCTCACTGACCCCAAAATGTTCATTCTGATTTCTCTCCACAGATGCTGCCCAGACCTGCTGAGCTTTTCCAGCAACTTCTATTGTCACACAGCATCCACAGTTCATCCGGGGTTTCCAAAGACAGGGCCCAGTCTGACTCAAACCCCAGCGATGGCCCCTCTGACAGTGCAGCACCCCATCTGTCCCTGCTACAGGGAGACAGGCACGGATTAGGGAGACAGGGATTACAGGCATGGATTAGTGAGACCCAGATACAGGCATGGATTAAGGAGACAGGGATAACAGACACAGATTAGTGAGACAGAAATTAAAGAAACGGATTAGTGAGAGTGGGATTACAGGCACAGATTAGTGAGATATGGATTACAGACATGGATTAGTGAGCGAGGGATGCAGGCACGGATTAGTGAGATATGGATAGGAGCATGGATTAGTGAGACCCGGATACAGGTACGGATTAGTGAGTCAGGGATTACCGATATGGATGAGTGAGACAGGGATTACAGGCATAGATTAGTGAGATAGGGATTACAGGCATGGATTCGGGAGACAGGGATACAGGCACAGATTAATGAGACATGGATAGCAGACAGGGAGTAGTGAGATGCGGATTACAGACACGGATTAGTGAGTCTGGGATTACAGGCGTGGATTAGTGAGACAGGGATTACAGGCACAGATTAGTGAGACACGGATTACAGACACAGATTAGTGAGATAGGGATTACAGACATGGATTAGTGAGACAGGGATACAGACATTGATAAATGAGACAGGGATTACAGGCACGGATTAGTGAGACAGGAATTACAAGCATGAATTAGTGAGACAGGGATACAGACACGGATGAGTGAGACACGGATACAGGCACGGATTAGTCAGTCTGGAATACAGGCACAGATTAATGAGACAGGGATACAGGCACAGATTAGTGAGATAGGGATTACAGGCATGGATTCGGGAGACAGGGATACAGGCACAGATTAATGAGACAGGGATAGCAGACAGGGATTAGTGAGCTGCGGATTACAGGCACTGATTAGTGAGACTAGGGTACAGACATGGATTAGTGAGACAGGGATACAAACACTGATTAGTGAGACACGGATACAGGCACGGATTAGTGATATGGGGATACAAGCATGAATTGATGAGGCAGGGATACAGACACGGATTAGTGAGACAGGGATTACAGGCATGGATTAGTGAGACAGGGATAGCAGACAGGGATAAGAGAGAATGAGATACAGGCACAGATTAGAGAGACAGGGATTACGGACACGGATTAGTGAGACAGGATTATAGGCACGGATTAATGAGACAGGGATACAGGCACAGATTAGTGAGACAGGGATTACAGACACGGATTAGTGAGACATGGATACAGGCATGGATTAGTGTGACAGGGATTACAGGCACGGATTTGTGAGACACGGATTACAGACATAGATTAGTGAGCCAGGAGTTACAGACACAGATTAGTGAGACAGGGATTACAGACATGGATGATTGAGACACGGATACAGGCATGGATTAGTCAGTCTGGGATACAGGCACAGATTAATGAGACAGGGATATAGGCACAGATTAATGAGACAGGGATAGCTGACAGGGATTAGTGAGATGCGGATTACAGGCACGGATTAGTGAGACTAGGGTACAGACACGGATTAGTGAGACAGGGATACAGGCACAGATTAATGAGACAGGGATAGCAGACAAGAATCAGGGAGATGCGGATGACAGGCACGGATTAGTGAGACTAGGGTACAGGCATGAATTAGTGAGACAAGGATTACAGACATTGATAAATGAGACAGGGATTACAGGCACGGATTAGTGAGACAGGAATTACAGGCATGAATTAGTGAGACAGGGATACAGACACGGATTAGGGAGACAGGAATTACAGACACGGATGAGTGAGACACGGATACAGGCATGGATTAGTCAGTCTGGGATACAGGCACAGATTAATGAGACAGGGATACAGGCATGGATTAATGAGACAGGGATACAGGCACATATTAGTTAGATAGGTATTACAGGCATGGATTAGTGAGACAGAGATACAGGCACAGATTAATGAGACAGGGATAGCTGACAAGAAACAGTGAGATGCGGATTACAGGCACGGATTAGTGAGACAGGGATACAGGCAGGGATTAATGAGACAGGGATACAGGCACGGAGTAGTGAAACAGGGATACAGGCACAGATTATTTAAACAGGGATACAGGCAGGGATTAATAAACCGCACGGATTAATGAGACACAGATACAGGCATGGATTAGTGAGATAGGGATTAGTGACACAGATTAGTGAGACAGGGATTACAGACACGGCTAAGAGAGACAGGGATTACAGACACAGATTAGTGAAACTGGGACACATGCCCGGAATAGTGAAACTGGGATTACAGACACGGATTAGTGAGACAGGATACAGGCACGGATTAGCGAGACAGGGATTACGGACATGGATTAGTGAGACAGGATTACACGCACAGATTAGTGAGATAGGGATTACAGGCATGGATTAGTGAGACAGGGATACCGGCACAGATTATTTAAACAGGGATACAAACACGGATTAATGAGACACGGATGAGTGAGACAGGGATTAGTGACACTGATTAGTGAGACAGGGATAGACACTGATTAGTGAGTCTGGAATACAGACATGGATTATTGAGACACGGATATAGGCACAGATTAGTGATACAGGGATACAAGCATGAATTGATGAGACAGGCATACAGGCACCGATTAGTGAGACACGGATACAGGCACGGATTAGCGAGACAGGGATTACAGACACGGATTAGCGAGACAGGGATTGAGGACACGGATTAGTGAGGCAGGATTACAGGCACGGATTAATGAGACAGGGATACAGGCACAGATTAGTGAGATAGGGATTACAGGCACGGATTAGTGAGACAGGGATAGAGGCACGGATTAGTGAGACAGGGATTACAGACACGGATTAGTGAGACACGGATACAGGCACGGATTAGTGAGACAGGAATTACAGACACGGTTGAGTGAGACATGGATACAGGCATGGATTAGTCAGTCTGGGATACAGGCATGGATTAATGAGACAGAGATACAGGCATGGATTAATGAGACAGGGATACAGGCACATATTAGTTAGATAGGTATTACAGGCATGGATTCGGGAGACAGTGATACAGACACAGATTAATGAGACAGGGATAGCTGACAGGGATTAGTGAGATGCAGATTACAGGCACGGATTAGTGAGACTAGGGTACTGACACGGATTAGTGAGACAGGGATACAGGCACAGATTAATGAGACAGGGATAGCAGACAAGAATCAGTGAGATGCGGATTACAGGCACGGATTAGTGAGACAGGGATACAGGCAGGGATTAATGAGACAGGAATACAGGCACGGAGTAGTGAGACAGGGATTACAGACACAGATTAGTGACAGCAATTACAGGCAAGGGTTATTGAGACACGGATATAGGCACAGATTAGTGAGACAGGAATTACAGACACGGATGAGTGAGACACGGATACAGGCACGGATTAGCGAGACAGGGATTACGGACATGGATTAGTGAGACAGGATTACACGCACAGATTAGTGAGATAGGGATTACAGGCATGGATTCGGGAGACAGGGATACAGACACAGATTAATGAGACATGGAAAGCAGACACGGATCAGTGAGATGCAGATTACAGGCACGGATCAGTGAGACAGGGATACAGGCACAGATTATTTAAACAGGGATACAAGCACGGATTAATGAGACACGGATGAGTGAGACAGGGATTAGTGACACTGATTAGTGAGACAGGGATAGACACTGATTAGTGAGTCTGGGATACAGACATGGATTATTGAGACATGGATATAGGCACAGATTAGTGATACAGGGATACAAGCATGAATTGATGAGACAGGGATACAGACACGGATTAGTGAGACAGGAATTACAGGCATGAATTAGTGAGACTGGGATTACAGGCACGGGTTAGTGAGACAGGAATTACAGACACAGATGAGTGAGACACGGATACAGGCACGGATTAGTCAGTCTGGGATACAGGCACAGATTAATGAGACAAGGATACAGGCACAGATTAGTGAGATGGGGATTACAGGCATGGATTCGGGAGACAGGGATACAGGCACAGATTAATGAGACAGGGATAGCAGACAGGGATTAGTGAGCTGCGGATTACAGGCATGGATTAGTGAGACTAGGGTACAGACATGGATTAGTGAGACACGGATACAGGCTCGGATTAGTGAATCTGGGATTACAGACATGGATTATTGAGACACGGATATGGGCACAGATTAGTGATACAGGGATACAAGCATGAATTGATGAGGCAGGGATACAGACACGGATTAGTGATACAGGGATTACAGGCATGGATTAGTGAGACAGGGATAGCAGACAGGGATTAGAGAGACTGAGATACAGGCACGGATTAGAGAGACAGGGATTACGGACACTGATTAGTGAGACAGGGATTACAGGCATGAATTAGTGAGACTGTGATTACAGGCACGGATTAGTGAGACACGGATACAGGCACGGATTAGCGAGACAGGGATTACAGGCACGGATTAGCGAGACAGGGATTGAGGACACGGATTAGTGAGGCAGGATTACAGGCACGGATTAATGAGACAGGGATACAGGCATAGATTAGTGAGATAGGGATTACAGACACGGATTAGTGAGACAGGGATGCAGGCACGGATTAGTGAGACAGGGATTAGTGACACTGATTAGTGAGACAGGGATTACAGGCACGGATTAGTGAGATAGGGATTACAGGCACGGATTAGTGAGACAGGGATACAGGCACGGATTAGTGAGACAGGAATTAGTGACACTGATTAGTGAGACAGGGATTACAGACACGGATTAGTGAGACAGGGATACAGACACAGATTAGTGAGACAGGGATTACAGGCACGGACTAGTGAGACAGGGATACAGGCACGGATTAGTGAGACAGGGATTAATGACACTGATTAGTGAGACAGGGATTACAGACACGGATTAGTGAGACAGGAATTACAGGCATGAACTAGTGAGACAGGGATACAGACACGGATTAGTGAGACAGGAATTACAGACATGGTTTAGTGAGACATGGATACAGGCATGGATTAGTGTGACAGGGATTACAGGCACGGATTAGTGAGACAGGAATTACAGACATGGATGAGTGAGACACGGATACAGGCATGGATTAGTCCGTCTGGGATACAGGCACAGATTAATGAGACAGGGATACAGGCACATATTAGTTAGTTAGATAGGTATTACAGGCATGGATTTGGGAGACAGTGATACAGGCACAGATTAATGAGACAGGGATATCTGAGAGGGATTAGTGAGATGCGGATTACAGGCACGGATTAATGAGACTAGGGTACAGACACGGATTAGTGAGACAAGGATACAGGAACAGATTAATGAGACAGGGATAGCAGACAAGAATCAGGGAGATGCGGATTACAGGCACGGATTAGTGAGACAGGGATACAGGCAGGGATTAATGAGACAGGAATACAGGCACGGAGTAGTGAAACAGGGATACAGGCACAGATTAATGAGACAGGAATACAGGCACGGAGTAGCGAAACAGGGATACAGGCACAGATTATTTAAACAGGGATACAGGCAGGGATTAATGAGCCGCACGGATTAATGAGACACAGATACAGGCATGGATTAGTGAGACAGGGATTAGTGACACAGATTAGTGAGACAGGGATACAGGCATGGATTAGTGAGACAGGGATTAGTGACACAGATTAGTGAGACAGGAATTACAGACACGGATGAGTGAGACACGGGTACAGGCACGGATTAGCGAGACAGGGATTACGGACATGGATTAGTGAGACAGGATTACACGCACAGATTAGTGAGATAGGGATTACAGGCATGGATTCGGGAGACAGGGATACAGACACAGATTAATGAGACATGGAAAGCAGACACGGATCAGTGAGATGCAGGTTACAGGCACGGATTTGTGAGACAGGGATACCGGCACAGATTATTTAAACAGGGATACAAGCACGGATTAATGAGACACGGATGAGTGAGACAGGGATTAGTGACACTGATTAGTGAGACAGGGATAGACACTGATTAGTGAGTCTGGGATTACAGGCATGGATTATTGAGACATGGATATAGGCACAGATTAGTGATACAGGGATACAAGCATGAATTGATGAGACAGGGATACAGACACGGATTAGTGAGACAGGAATTACAGGCATGGATTAGTGTGACTGGGATTATAGGCACGGATTAGTGAGACAGGGATACAGGCACGGATTAGTGAGCCAGGGATTACAGGCACAGGTTAGTGAGACTGGGATACAGGCACGCATTTGGGTGACAGGAATACAGGCATGGATTAGGGAGACAGGAATACAGGCATGGATTAGGGAGACAGGAATACAGGCATGGTTTAGTGAGACAGGGATACAGGCACACATTATTTAGATAGGGATACAGGCACGAATTAGTGAGACAGGTAATCAGGCTCGGATGAGTGAGACACAGAGACAGGCATGGATTAGTGAGACAGGATTACACGCACAGATTAGTGAGATAGGGATTACAGGCATGGATTCGGGAGACAGGGATACGGACACAGATTAATGAGACAGGGATAGCTGACAGAGTTTAGTGAGATGCGGATTACAGGCACGGATTAGTGAGACAGGGATACAGGCAGGGATTAGTGAGACACGGATACAGGCTCGGATTAGTGAATCTGGGATTACAGACATGGATTATTGAGACACGGATATGGGCACAGATTAGTGATACAGGGATACAAGCATGAATTGATGAGACAGGGATACAGACACGGATTAATGATACAGGGATTACAGGCATGGATTAGTGAGACAGGGATAGCAGACAGGGATTAGAGAGACTGAGATACAGGCACGGATTAGAGAGACAGGGATTACGGACACTGATTAGTGAGACAGGATTACAGGCACAGATTAATGAGACAGGGATACAGGCATAGATTAGTGAGATAGGGATTACAGGCACGGATTAGTGAGACAGGGATTAGTGACACTGATTAGTGAGACAGGGATTACAGAGAAGGATTAGTGAGACAGGGATACAGGCATGGATTAGTGAGACAGGGATACAGGCACAGATTAGTGAGACAGGGATTAGTGACACGGATTAGCGAGACAGGGATTACAGGCACGGATTAATGAGACAGGGATACAGGCACGGATTAGTGAGATAGGGATTACAGGCACAGATTAGTGAGACAGGGATACAGGCACGGATTAGTGAGACAGGAATTAGTGACACTGATTAGTGAGACAGGGATTACAGACACGGATTAGTGAGACAGGGATACAGACACAGATTAGTGAGACAGGGATTTGTGACACTGATTAGTGAGACAGGGATACAGGCACGGATTAGTGAGTCAGGGATTAGTGACACGGATTAGTGAGACAGGGATACAGACACGGATTAGTGAGACAGGAATTACAGACATGGTTTAGTGAGACATGGATACAGGCATGGATTAGTGTGACAGGGATTACAGGCACGGATTAGTGAGACAGGAATTACAGACATGGATGAGTGAGACACGGATACAGGCATGGATTAGTCCGTCTGGGATACAGGCACAGATTAATGAGACAGGGATACAGGCACATATTAGTTAGATAGGTATTACAGGCATGGATTAGTGAGACAGTGATACAGGCACAGATTAATGAGACAGGGATATCTGAGAGGGATTAGTGAGATGCGGATTACAGGCACGGATTAATGAGACTAGGGTACAGACACGGATTAGTGAGACAGGGATACAGGAACAGATTAATGAGACAGGGATAGCAGACAAGAATCAGGGAGATGCGGATTACAGGCACGGATTAGTGAGACAGGGATACAGGCAGGGATTAATGAGACAGGAATACAGGCACGGAGTAGTGAAACAGGGATACAGGCACAGATTATTTAAACAGGGATACAGGCAGGGATTAGTGAGACCGGGATACAGGCACAGATTAATGAGACAGGAATACAGGCACGGAGTAGCGAAACAGGGATACAGGCACAGATTATTTAAACAGGGATACAGGCAGGGATTAATGAGCCGCACGGATTAATGAGACACAGATACAGGCATGGATTAGTGAGACAGGGATTAGTGGCACAGATTAGAGAAACGGGGATTACAGACACAGATTAGTGAGACTGGGATTACGGACATGGATTAGTGAGAGGATTACAGGCACGGATTAGTGAGACACGGATTACAGGCATGGATTAGTGAGACAGGAATTACAGACACGGATTAGCGAGACAGGGATTACGGACATGGATTAGTGTGAGGATTACAGGCACAGTTTAGTGAGATAGGGATTACAGGCATGGATTAGGGTGACAGGGATACAGACACAGATTAATGAGACATGGAAAGCAGACATAGATCAGTGAGATGCGGATAACAGGCACGGATTAGTGAGACATGGATACAGGCACAGATTATTTAAACAGGGATACAAGCACAGATTAATGAGATATAGATAAGTGAGACAGGGATATAAACACTGATTAGTGAGACACGGATACAGGCACGGATTAGTGAATCTGGGATTACAGGCATGGATTATTGAGACACGGATATAGGCACAGATTAGTGATGAGACAGGGATACAGACACGGATTAGTGAGACAGGGATTACAGGCATGAATTAGTGAGACTGGGATTACAGGCACGGATTAGTGAGACAGGGATACAGGCATGGATTAGTCAGTCTGGGATACAGGCACAGATTAATGAGACAAGGATACAGGCACAGATTAGTGAGATGGGGATTACAGGCATGGATTCGGGAGACAGGGATACAGGCACAGATTAATGAGACAGGGATAGCAGACAGGGATTAGTGAGCTGCAGATTACAGGCATGGATTAGTGAGACTAGGGTACAGACATGGATTAGTGA
Organism: Hemiscyllium ocellatum; assembly: GCF_020745735.1. Taxonomy (NCBI): domain Eukaryota; kingdom Metazoa; phylum Chordata; class Chondrichthyes; order Orectolobiformes; family Hemiscylliidae; genus Hemiscyllium; species Hemiscyllium ocellatum. The sequence continues at coordinate 4,089,002 of NC_083425.1, read as the reverse complement.
GACACGGATACAGGCTCGGATTAGTGAATCTGGGATTACAGACATGGATTATTGAGACACGGATATGGGCACAGATTAGTGATACAGGGATACAAGCATGAATTGATGAGACATGGATACAGGCACAGATTATTTAAACAGGGATACAAGCACGGATTAATGAGACACGGATGAGTGAGACAGGGATTAGTGACACTGATTAGTGAGACAGGGATAGACACTGATTAGTGAGTCTGGGATACAGACATGGATTATTGAGACATGGATATAGGCACAGATTAGTGATACAGGGATACAAGCATGAATTGATGAGACAGGGATACAGACACGGATTAGTGAGACAGGAATTACAGGCATGAATTAGTGAGACTGGGATTACAGGCACGGGTTAGTGAGACAGGAATTACAGACACAGATGAGTGAGACACGGATACAGGCACGGATTAGTCAGTCTGGGATACAGGCACAGATTAATGAGACAAGGATACAGGCACAGATTAGTGAGATGGGGATTACAGGCATGGATTCGGGAGACAGGGATACAGGCACAGATTAATGAGACAGGGATAGCAGACAGGGATTAGTGAGCTGCGGATTACAGGCATGGATTAGTGAGACTAGGGTACAGACATGGATTAGTGAGACACGGATACAGGCTCGGATTAGTGAATCTGGGATTACAGACATGGATTATTGAGACACGGATATGGGCACAGATTAGTGATACAGGGATACAAGCATGAATTGATGAGACAGGGATACAGACACGGATTAGTGATACAGGGATTACAGGCATGGATTAGTGAGACAGGGATAGCAGACAGGGATTAGAGAGACTGAGATACAGGCACGGATTAGAGAGACAGGGATTACGGACACTGATTAGTGAGACAGGGATTACAGGCATGAATTAGTGAGACTGTGATTACAGGCACGGATTAGTGAGACACGGATACAGGCACGGATTAACGAGACAGGGATTACAGGCATGGATTAGTGAGACAGGGATAGCAGACAGGGATTAGAGAGACTGAGATACAGGCACGGATTAGTGAGGCAGGATTGCAGGCACGGATTAATGAGACAGGGATACAGACACAGATTAGTGAGATAGGGATTACAGGCACGGATTAGTGAGACAGGGATTACAGGCACGGATTAGTGAGACAGGGATACAGGCACGGATTAGTGAGACAGGGATTAGTGACACTGATTAGTGAGACAGGGATTACAGACACGGATTAGTGAGACAGGGACACAGGCACGGATTAGTGAGACAGGGATACAGGTACGGATTAGTGAGACAGGGATTAGTGACACTGATTAGTGACACAGGGATTACAGACACGGATTAGTGAGACAGGAATTACAAGCACGGATGAGTGAGACATGGATACAGACATGGATTAGTGAGCCAGGGATTACAGACACGGATTAGTGAGACACGGATACAGGCATGGATTAGTCAGTCTGGGATACAGGCACAGATTAATGAGACAGGGATACAGGCATGGATTAATGAGACAGGGATACAGGCACATATTAGTTAGATAGGTATTACAGGCATGGATTAGTGAGACAGGGATACAGGCACAGATTAATGAGACAGGGATAGCTGACAGGGATTAGTGAGATGCGGATTACAGGCACGGATTAGTGAGACTAGGGTACTGACACGGATTAGTGAGACAGGGATACAGGCACAGATTAATGAGACAGGGATAGCAGACAAGAATCAGTGAGATGCGGATTACAGGCACGGATTAGTGAGACAGGGATACAGGCAGGGATTAATGAGACAGGAATACAGGCACGGAGTAGTGAGACAGGGATTACAGACACAGATTAGTGACAGCAATTACAGGCAAGGGTTATTGAGACACGGATATAGGCACAGATTAGTGAGACAGGAATTACAGACACGGATGAGTGAGACACGGATACAGGCACGGATTAGCGAGACAGGGATTACGGACATGGATTAGTGAGACAGGATTACACGCACAGATTAGTGAGATAGGGATTACAGGCATGGATTCGGGAGACAGGGATACAGACACAGATTAATGAGACATGGAAAGCAGACACGGATCAGTGAGATGCAGATTACAGGCACGGATCAGTGAGACAGGGATACAGGCACAGATTATTTAAACAGGGATACAAGCACGGATTAATGAGACACGGATGAGTGAGACAGGGATTAGTGACACTGATTAGTGAGACAGGGATAGACACTGATTAGTGAGTCTGGGATACAGACATGGATTATTGAGACATGGATATAGGCACAGATTAGTGATACAGGGATACAAGCATGAATTGATGAGACAGGGATACAGACACGGATTAGTGAGACAGGAATTACAGGCATGAATTAGTGAGACTGGGATTACAGGCACGGGTTAGTGAGACAGGAATTACAGACACAGATGAGTGAGACACGGATACAGGCACGGATTAGTCAGTCTGGGATACAGGCACAGATTAATGAGACAAGGATACAGGCACAGATTAGTGAGATGGGGATTACAGGCATGGATTCGGGAGACAGGGATACAGGCACAGATTAATGAGACAGGGATAGCAGACAGGGATTAGTGAGCTGCGGATTACAGGCATGGATTAGTGAGACTAGGGTACAGACATGGATTAGTGAGACACGGATACAGGCTCGGATTAGTGAATCTGGGATTACAGACATGGATTATTGAGACACGGATATGGGCACAGATTAGTGATACAGGGATACAAGCATGAATTGATGAGACAGGGATACAGACACGGATTAGTGATACAGGGATTACAGGCATGGATTAGTGAGACAGGGATAGCAGACAGGGATTAGAGAGACTGAGATACAGGCACGGATTAGAGAGACAGGGATTACGGACACTGATTAGTGAGACAGGGATTACAGGCATGAATTAGTGAGACTGTGATTACAGGCACGGATTAGTGAGACACGGATACAGGCACGGATTAGCGAGACAGGGATTACAGGCACGGATTAGCGAGACAGGGATTGAGGACACGGATTAGTGAGGCAGGATTACAGGCACGGATTAGTGAGACAGGGATGCAGGCACGGATTAGTGAGACAGGGATTAGTGACACTGATTAGTGAGACAGGGATTACAGGCACGGATTAGTGAGATAGGGATTACAGGCACGGATTAGTGAGACAGGGATTACAGACATAGATTAGTTAGCCAGGGATTACAGGCACAGGTTAGTGAGACTGGGATACAGGCACGCATTTGGGTGACAGGAATACAGGCATGGATTAGGGAGACAGGAATACAGGCATGGATTAGGGAGACAGGAATACAGGCATGGTTTAGTGAGACAGGGATACAGGCACACATTATTTAGATAGGGATACAGGCACGAATTAGTGAGACAGGTAATCAGGCTCGGATGAGTGAGACACAGAGACAGGCATGGATTAGTGAGACAGGATTACACGCACAGATTAGTGAGATAGGGATTACAGGCATGGATTCGGGAGACAGGGATACAGACACAGATTAATGAGACATGGAAAGCAGACACGGATCAGTGAGATGCAGGTTACAGGCACGGATTTGTGAGACAGGGATACCAGCACAGATTATTTAAACAGGGATACAAGCACGGATTAATGAGACACTGATTAGTGAGTCTGGGATTCAGACATGGATTAGTGAGACACGGATATAGGCACAGATTAGTGATACAGGGATACAAGCATGAATTGATGAGACAGGGATACAGACACGGGTTAGTGATACAGGGATTACAGACACGGATGAGTGAGACACGGATACAGGCACGGATTAGTCAGTCTGGGATACAGGCACAGATTAATGAGACAAGGATACAGGCACAGATTAGTGAGATGGGGATTACAGGCACGGATTCGGGAGACAGGGATGCAGGCACGGATTAGTGAGACAGGGATTAGTGACACTGATTAGTGAGACAGGGATTACAGACACGGATTAGTGAGACAGGGATACAGTCATGGATTAGTGAGACAGGGATTAGTGACACGGATTAGCGAGACAGGGATTACAGGCACGGATTAATGAGACAGGGATACAGGCACGGATTAGTGAGACAGGGATAACAGACACGGATTAGTGAGACAGGGATACAGGCATTGATTAGTGAGACAGGGATACAGCCACAGATTAGTGAGACAGGGATTACAGGCACGGATTAGTGAGACAGGGATTAGTGACACTGATTAGTGAGACAGGAATTACAGGCACGGATGAGTGAGACACGGATACAGGCACGGATTAGCGAGACAGGGATTACGGACATGGATTAGTGAGACAGGATTACACGCACAGATTAGTGAGATAGGGATTACAGGCATGGATTCGGGAGATAGGGATACAGACACAGATTAATGAGACATGGAAAGCAGACACGGATCAGTGAGATGCAGGTTACAGGCACGGATTTGTGAGACAGGGATACCGGCACAGATTATTTAAACAGGGATACAAGCACGGATTAATGAGACACGGATGAGTGAGACAGGGATTAGTGACACTGATTAGTGAGACAGGGATAGACACTGATTAGTGAGTCTGGGATACAGACATGGATTATTGAGACATGGATATAGGCACAGATTAGTGATACAGGGATACAAGCATGAATTGATGAGACAGGGATTACAGACACGGATTAGTGAGACAGGGATTACAGACATAGATTAGTGAGCCAGGGATTACAGGCACAGGTTAGTGAGACTGGGATACAGGCACGCATTTGGGTGACAGGAATACAGGCATGGATTAGGGAGACAGGAATACAGGCATGGATTAGGGAGACAGGAATACAGGCACGGATTAGTGAGACAGGGATTACAGGCACGGACTAGTGAGACAGGGATACAGGCACGGATTAGTGAGACAGGGATTAGTGACACTGATTAGTGAGACAGGGATTACAGACACGGATTAGTGAGACAGGAATTACAGGCATGAACTAGTGAGACAGGGATACAGACACGGATTAGTGAGACATGAATTACAGACATGGTTTAGTGAGACATGGATACAGGCATGGATTAGTGTGACAGGGATTACAGGCACGGATTAGTGAGACAGGAATTACAGACATGGATGAGTGAGACACGGATACAGGCATGGATTAGTCCGTCTGGGATACAGGCACAGATTAATGAGACAGGGATACAGGCACATATTAGTTAGTTAGATAGGTATTACAGGCATGGATTTGGGAGACAGTGATACAGGCACAGATTAATGAGACAGGGATATCTGAGAGGGATTAGTGAGATGCGGATTACAGGCACGGATTAATGAGACTAGGGTACAGACACGGATTAGTGAGACAAGGATACAGGAACAGATTAATGAGACAGGGATAGCAGACAAGAATCAGGGAGATGCGGATTACAGGCATGGATTAATGAGACAGGGATACAGGCATGGAGTAGTGAAACAGGGATACAGGCACAGATTATTTAAACAGGGATACAGGCAGGGATTAATGAGCCGCACGGATTAATGAGACACAGATACAGGCATGGATTAGTGAGACAGGGATTACAGACACGGATTAGAGAGACAGGGATTACAGACACAGATTAGTGAAACTGGGATACAGGCCTGGATTAGTGAGACATGGATTACAGGCATGGATTAGTGAGACAGGAATTACAGACACAGATGAGTGAGACACGGATACAGGCACGGATTAGCGTGACAGGGATTACGGACATGGATTAGTGAGACAGGATTACACGCACAGATTAGTGAGATAGGGATTACAGGCATGGATTCGGGAGACAGGGATACAGACACAGATTAATGAGACATGGAAAGCAGACACGGATCAGTGAGCCAGGGATTACAGGCACAGGTTAGTGAGACGGGGATACAGGCACGGATTCGGGTGACAGGAATACAGGCATGGATTAGGGATACAGGGATACAGGCACGGATTAGTGAGACAGGAATACAGGCATGGATTAGGGAGACAGGAATACAGGCATGGATTAGTGAGACAGGGATACAGACACACATTATTTAGATAGTGATACAGGCACGAATTAGTGAGACAGGTAATCAGGCTCGGATGAGTGAGACACGGATTCAGGCACGGATTAGTGAGACACAAGGATACAAGCACGGATTAGGGAGACAGGAATTACAGGCACAGATTAATGAGACAGGGATAGCAGACATGGATTAGTGAGACGCGGATTACAGACACAGGATAGTGCGACAGGGATTAGAGACACTGATTAGTAAGACATGGATGCAGACGTGGTTTAGAGAGAGTGGGACACAGACACAGATTAGTGAGACAGGGATTACGGGAATGGATTAGTCAGACAGGGATACAGGCACGGATTAGTGAGATAGGGATTACAGACACGGATTAGTGTTACAGGGATACAGACACAGATTAATGAGACAGGGATAGCAGACAGGGATTAGTGAGATGCGGATTACAGGCACGGATTAGTGAGACAGGGATTACAGACACGGATTAGTGAGACAGGGATACAGGCACAGATTATTTACACAGGGTTACAGACACGGATTAATGAGACAGGGATACAGGCACAGATTAGTGAGATAGGGATTACAGGCATGGATTAGTGAGACAGGGATTACAGGCACGGACTAGTGAGACAGGGATACAGGCACGGATTAGTGAGACAGGGATACAGGCATGGATTAGTGAGACAGGGATTAGTGACACTGATTAGAGAAACAGGGATTACAGACACAGATTAGTGAGACTGGGATACAGGCACAGATTAGTGAGACTGGGATTACGGACATGGATTAGTGAGAGGATTACAGGCACGGATTAGTGAGACAGGAATTACAGACACGGATTAGCGTGACAGGGATTACGGACATGGATTAGTGTGAGGCTTACAGGCACAGTTTAGTGAGATAGGGATTACAGGCATGGATAAGGGTGACAGGGATACAGACACAGATTAACGAGACATGGAAAGCAGACATGGATCTGTGAGATGCGGATAACAGGCACGGATTAGTGAGACATGGATACCGGCACAGATTATTTAAACAGGGATACAAGCACGGATTAATGAGACACAGATAAGTGAGACAGGGATACAAACACTGATTAGTGAGACACGGATACAGGCACGGATTAGTGAATCTGGGATTACAGGCATGGATTATTGAGACATGGATATAGGCACAGATTAGTGATATAGGGATACAAGCATGAATTGATGAGACAGGGATACAGGCACGGATTAGTGAGACAGGGATTACAGACATGGATTAGTCAGACAGCGATTACAGGCAAGGGTTATTGAGACACGGATATAGGCACAGATTAGTGAGACAGGGATTACAGGCACGGATTAGTGAGACAGGGATTACAGGCATGGATTAGTGAGACAGGGATTACAGACACGGATTAGTGAGCCAGGGATTACAGGCACAGGTTAGTGAGACTGGGATACAGGCACGGATTAGGAAGACAGGAATACAGGCATGGATAAGGGAGACAGGGATTCAGGCATGGATTAGTGAGACAGGGATTACAGGCACAGATTTGTGAGACAGGTATTACAGGCATGAATTAGGGTGACTGGGATTACAGACACAAATTAGTGAGACAGGGATTACAGACACAGATTAGTGAGACAGGGATTACAGACACAGATTAGTGAGCCAGGGATTACAGGCACAAGTTAATGAGACTGGGATACAGGCACGGATTAGGGAGACAGGGATACAGGCATGGATTAGGGAGACAGGAATACAGGCATGGATTAGGGAGACAGGGATACAGGCACACATTATTTAGATAGCGATACAGGCATGAATTAGTGAGATAGTGATACAGACAAGGATTATTGAGACAGGGATACAGGCACGGATTAGTCAGACAGGGATTACAGACAAGGATTAGTGAGACAGGGATTACAGACACGGATTAGTGAGACAGCGATACAGGCATGGATTAGTGAGACAGGGATTACAGGCATGGATTAGTGAGACAGGGATTACAGGCACGGATTAGTGAGACAGGGATTACAGACACGGATTAGTGAGCCAGGGATTACAGGCACAGGTTAGTGAGACTGGGATACAGGCACGGATTAGGAAGACAGGAATACAGGCATGGATAAGGGAGACAGGGATTCAGGCATGGATTAGTGAGACAGGGATTACAGGCACAGATTTGTGAGACAGGTATTACAGGCATGAATTAGGGTGACTGGGATTACAGACACAAATTAGTGAGACAGGGATTACAGACACAGATTAGTGAGACAGGGATTACAGACACAGATTAGTGAGCCAGGGATTACAGGCACAAGTTAATGAGACTGGGATACAGGCACGGATTAGGGAGACAGGGATACAGGCATGGATTAGGGAGACAGGAATACAGGCATGGATTAGGGAGACAGGGATACAGGCACACATTATTTAGATAGCGATACAGGCATGAATTAGTGAGATAGTGATACAGACAAGGATTATTGAGACAGGGATACAGGCACGGATTAGTCAGACAGGGATTACAGACAAGGATTAGTGAGACAGGGATTACAGACACGGATTAGTGAGACAGCGATACAGGCATGGATTAGTGTGACAGGGATTACAGACACAGATTAGTGACAGCAATTACAGGCAAGGGTTATTGAGACACGGATATAGGCACAGATTAGTGAGACAGGGATTACAGACACGGATTAGTGAGACAGGGATGACAGACACGGATTAATGAGACAGGGATTACAGACACGGTTTAGTGAGACAGGGATACAGGCACGGATTAGTGAGACAGGGATACAGGCACGGATTAGTGAGACAGGGATTACAGACACAGATTAGTGAGACAGCGATTACAGGCAAGGGTTATTGAGACACGGATATAGGCACAGATTAGGGAGACAGGGATTACAGGCACGGATTAGTGAGACAGGGATACAGACATGGATTAGTGAGACAGGGATTACAGACACAGATTAGTGAGACAGCAATTACAGGCAAGGGTTATTGAGACACGGATATAGGCACAGATTAGTGAGACAGGGATACAGGCACGGATTAGTGAGACAGGGATTACAGGCATGGATTAGTGAGACAGGGATACAGGCACGGATTAGTGATACAGGGATAGAGGCACGGATTAGTGAGATCTGGATACAGGCATGGATTAGTGAGAAAGGGATTACAGGCACGGATTAGTGGGACAGGGATTACAGACACAGATTAGTGAGACAGGGATTACAGACAAGGATAATTGAGACAGGGATACAGGCATGGATTAGTCAGACAGGGATTACAGACAAGGATTAGTGAGACAGGGATTACAGACACAGATTAGTGACAGCAATTACAGGCAAGGGTTATTGAGACACGGATATAGGCACAGATTAGTGAGACAGGGATTACAGACACGGATTAGTGAGACAGGGAAGACAGACATGGATTAATGAGACAGGGATTACAGACACGGATTAGTGAGACAGGGATGACAGACACGGATTAATGAGACAGGGATACAGACACGGATTAGTGAGACAGGGATTACAGGCACGGATTAGTGAGACAGGGATTACAGGCATGGATTAGTGAGACAGGGATTACAGACGCAGATTAGTGAGACAGGGATACAGGCACGGATTAGTGAGACAGGGATTACAGGCACAGATTAGTCAGACAGGGATTACAGACACGGATTAGTGAGACAGGGATTACAGACACGGATTAGTGAGACAGCGATACAGGCACGGATTAGTGAGACAGGGATTAGAGACACGGATTAGTGAGACTGGGATTACAGGCACAGGTTAGTGAGACTGGGATACAGGCACGGAGTAGGAAGACAGGAATACAGGCATGGATTAGGGAGACAGGGATACAGGCATTGATTAGTGAGACAGGAATACAGGCATGGATTAGGGAGACAGGAATACAGACATGGATTAGTGAGAGAGGGATACAGGCACACATTATGTAGACAGGGATACAGGCATGAATTAGTGAGACAGTGATACAGGCACAGATGAGTGAGACACGGATACAGGCACGGATTAGTGAGACACTGGGATACAAGCACAGATTAGGGAGACTGGGATTACAGGCACAGATTAATGAGACAGGGATAGCAGACATGGATTAGTGAGACGCGGATTACAGACACGGATTAGTGAGACAGGGATTAGAGACACTGATTAGTGAGACATGGATACAGACGTGGTTTAGTGAGAGTGTGACACAGACACAGATTAGTGAGACAGGGATTACAGGCACGGATTAGTGAGACAGGGATACAGGCACGGATTAGTGAGACAGGGATTACAGACATGGATTAGTCAGACAGCGATTACAGGCAAGGGTTATTGAGACACGGATATAGGCACAGATTAGTGAGACAGGGATTACAGGCACGGATTAGTGAGACAGGGATTACAGGCACGGATTAGTGAGACAGGGATTACAGGCACGGATTAGCGAGCCAGGGATTACAGGCACAGGTTAGTGAGACTGGGATACAGGCACGGATTAGGAAGACAGGAATACAGGCATGGATAAGGGAGACAGGGATTCAGGCATGGATTAGTGAGACAGGAATACAGGCATGGATAAGGGAGACAGGGATTCAGGCATGGATTAGTGAGACAGGAATACAGGCATGGATTAGGGAGACAGGAATACAGACATGGATTAGTGAGACAGGGATACAGGCACACATTATTTAGACAGGGATACAGGCATGAATTAGTGAGACAGTGATACAGGCACGGATTAGTGAGACACAGGGATACAAGCACGGATTAGGGAGACAGGGATTACAGGCAAAGATTAATGAGACAGGGATAGCAGACATGGATTAGTGAGACAGGGATTAGAGGCACTGATTAGTGAGACATGGATACAGACGTGGTTTAGTGAGAGTGTGACACAGACACAGATTAGTGAGACCGGGATTACAGGCACGGATTAGTGAGACAGGGATTACAGGGACGGATTAGTGAGACAGGGATTACAGGCACGGATTAGTGAGACAGGGATTACAGACACGGATTAGTGTTACAGGGACACAGACACAGATTAGTCAGACAGTGATTACAGGCAAGGGTTATTGAGACACGGATATAGGCACAGATTAGTGAGACAGGGATTACAGACACGGATTAGTGTTACAGGGACACAGACACAGATTAGTCAGACAGGGATACAGGCATGGATTAGTGAGACAGGAATACAGACACAGATTATTGAGACGCAGATATAGGCACAGATTAGTGATACAGGGATACAAGCATGAATTGATGAGACAGGGATACAGACACGGATTAGTGGGACAGGGATTACAGACACAGATTAGTAAAACAGGGATTACAGGCACGGATTTGTGGGACAGGGATACAGACGCAGATTAGTGAGACAGGGATACAGACACAGATTAGTGAGACAGGAATTACAGGCGTGGATTAGTGAGATAGGGATACAGGCACGGATTAGAGAGACTGGGATACAGGCACGGATTAGTGAGACAGGGATACAGACATGGATTAGTGAGACATGGATTACAGGCACGGATTAGTGAGATTGGGATACAGGCACAGGTCAGTGAGACATGGATTACAGGCACAGATTAGGGAGAAAGGGATACAGGCACGGTTTAGTGAGATAGGGATTACAGGCACAGGTTAGTGAGACATGGATTACAGGCACAGAATAGGGAGACAGGGATACAGGCACGGATTAGTAGACAGGGATTACAAGCACAGGTTAGTGAGACAGGGATTACAGGCACTGATTAGAGAGACAGGGATACAGGCACTGATTAGTGAGGCAGGGATTACAGTCATAGGTTAGTGAGAATGGGATTACAGGCACGGATTAGTGAGATATGGATAGAGGTACGGATTACTGACACCCGGATACAGGCATGGATTGACGAGACAGGGATACAGCTGAAAATGTGTTGCTGGTTAAAGCGCAGCAGGTCAGGCAGCATCCAAGGAACAGGAAATTCGACGTTTCGGGCCAGAGCCCTGATGAAGGGTTCTGGCCCGAAACGTCGAATTTCCTGTTCCTTGGATGCTGCCTGACCTGCTGTGCTTTAACCAGCAGCACATTTTCAGCTCTGACCTCCAGCATCTGCAGACCTCACTTTTTACTTGAGACAGGGACACAGGCCTGGCTTAGTGAGACAGGGATACAGGCACATATTAGTGAGATAGGGTTTACAGACACAGATTAGGGAGACAGGGATACAGGCACGGATTTGTGAGACCCAGATACAGGGATTACAGGCATGGATTAGTGAGACAGGGATTACAGGCATAGTTTAGGGAGACAGGGATTACAGAAACGGACTAGTGAGAGTGGGATTACAGGCATGGATTAGCGAGTCAAGGATACAGGCATGGTCGAGTGAGATACAGATAGAGGTATGGATTGGTGAGATTCGGATACAGGCATGGATTAGTGACACAAGGATACAGGCACAGAATAGTGAGACAGGGATTACAGACACGGATTAGTGTTACAGGGACACAGACACAGATTAGTCAGACAGTGATTACAGGCAAGGGTTATTGAGACACGGATATAGGCACAGATTAGTGAGACAGGGATTACAGACACGGATTAGTGTTACAGGGACACAGACACAGATTAGTCAGACAGGGATACAGGCATGGATTAGTGAGACAGGAATACAGACACAGATTATTGAGACGCAGATATAGGCACAGATTAGTGATACAGGGATACAAGCATGAATTGATGAGACAGGGATACAGACATGGATTAGTGAGACAGGGATACAGGCACGGATTAGTGAATCTGGGATTACAGACATGGATTATTGAGACACGGATATAGGCACAGATTAGTGATACAGGGATACAAGCATGAATTGATGAGACAGGGATACAGACACGGATTAGCGAGACAGGGATTACAGGCACAGATTAGCGAGACAGGGATTACGGACACAGATTAGTGAGACAGTATTACAGGCACGGATTAATGAGACAGGGATACAGGCACAGATTAGTGAGATAGGGATTACAGGCATGGATTAGGGAGACCGGGATACAGACACAGATTAATGAGACATGGATAGCAGACACGGATTAGTGAGACAGGGATACAGACACGGATTAGTGAGCCAGGAATTACAGACACAGATGAATGAGACACGGATACAGGCATGGATTAGTCAGTCTGGGATACAGGCACAGATTAATGAGACAGGGATACAGGCACGGATTAATGAGACAGGGATAGCAGACAGGGATTAGTGAGATGCGGACTATAGGCACGGATTAGTGAGACTAGGGTACAGACATGGATTAGTGAGACAGGGATACAGGCACAGATTAGTTAGATAGGGATTACAGGCATGGATTCGGGAGACAGGGATACAGGCACAGATTAATGAGACAGGGATAGCAGACAGGGATTAGTGAGATGCGGACTATAGGCACGGATTAGTGAGACTAGGGTACAGACATGGATTAGTGAGACAGGGATACAGGCACAGATTATTTACACAGGGATACAGGCATGGATTAATGAGACAGGGATACAGGCACAGGTTAATGAGACAGGGATAGCAGACAAGAATCAGTGAGATGGGGATTACAGACATGGATGAGTGAGACATGGACACAGGCACAGATTATTTAAACACGGATACAGGCATGGATTAGTGAGACAGGGATTAGTGACACTGATTAGTGAGACAGGGATTACAGACACAGATTAGAGAGACAGGGATTACAGACACGGATTAGAGAGACAGGGATTACAGATACAGATTAGTGAGACAGGGATTACAGACATGGATTAGAGAGACAGGGATTACAGACACATATTAGTGAGACAGGGATTACAGACACGGATTAGAGAGACTGGGATACAGGCCTGGATTAGTGCGACTGGAATTACAGGCACGGATTAGTGAGACACGGATTACAGGCACGGATTAGTGAGACAGGAATAACAGACACGGATGAGTGAGACTCGGATACAGGCACGGATTAGCGAGACAGGGATTACGGACATGGATTAGTGAGACAGGATTACAGGCACAGATTAGTGAGATAGGGATTACAGGCATGGATTAGGGTGACAGGGATACAGACACAGATTAATGAGACATGGAAAGCAGACACGGATCAGTGAGATGCAGATTACAGGCACGGATTAGTGAGACAGGGATACAGGCACAGATTATTTAAACAGGGATACAAGCACGGATTAATGAGACACGGTTGAGTGAGACAGGGATTAGTGACACTGATTAGTGAGACAGGGATAGACACTGATTAGTGAGTCTGGGATTACAGGCATGGATTATTGAGACACGGATATAGGCACAGATTAGTGATACAGGGATTACAGGCACGGATTAGTGAGACAGGGGTTACAGACACAGATTAGTGAGCCAGGGATTACAGGCACAGGTTAGTGAGACTGGGATACAGGCACGGATTAGGGAGACAGGAATACAGGCAATGATTAGGGAGACAGGGATACAGGCACGGATTAGTGAGACAGGAATACAGGCATGGATTAGGGAGACAGGAATACAGGCATGGATTAGTGAGACAGGGATACAGGCACACATTATTTAGATAGGGATACAGGCATGAATTAGTGAGACAGGTATACAGGCACGGATGAGTGAGACACAGATAGAGGCACGGATTAGTGACACAGGGATACAGGCACAGATTAGGGCGATAGGGATTACAGGCACAGATGAATGAGACGGGGATAACTGACATGGATTAGTGAGACGCGGATTACAGACATGGATTAATGAGACAGGGATAACAGACATGGATTAGTGAGACAGGGATTAAAGACACTGATTAGTGAGATATGGATACAGACGTGGTTTAGTGAGAGTGGGACACAGTCACAGATTAGTGAGACAGGGATTACAGGCACGGATTAGTCAGACAGGGATACAGGCACGGATTAGTGAGACAGGGATACAGACACGGATTAGTGAGACAGGGATACAGACACAGATTAGTCAGACAGAGATACAGGCATGGATTAGTGAGACTGGGATTACAGACACGGATTTGTGAGACAGGGATGCAGACCCGGATTAGTGAGACAGGGATTACAGGCACGGATTAGTGAGACAGGGAGTCAGGCACGGATTAGTGAACAGGGATACAGACACTGATAAGTGAGACAGGGATACAGGCACAGATTAGTGAGACAGGGATTACAGGTGCGGAATAGGGAGACATGGATTACTGGAACGGACTAGTGAGCGTGGGATTACAGGCATGGATTAGTGAGTCAGGGATACAGGCACGGGTTAGTGACACAAGGATACAGACACGGATTAGTGAGACAGGAATTACAGACACGGATAAGTGAGACAGGGATACAGGCATGGATTATTGAGACATGGATATAGGCACAGATTAGTGATACAGGGATACAAGCATGGATTGATGAGACAGGGATACAGACACGGATTAGTGAGACAGGCATTACAGGCATGAATTAGTGTGACTGGGATTATAGGCACGGATTAGTGAGACAGGGATTACAGGCACAGGTTAGTGAAACTGGGATACAGATACGGATTAGTGAGACAGGAATACAGGCACAGATTAGTGAGACACGGATACAGGCATGGATTAGTGAGACAGGGATACAGACACGGATTAGGGAGACAGGGATACAAGCACAGATTAGGGAGACAGGGATTACAGACACGGATTAGGGAGATAGTAATTAAGGACACAGATTAGGGAGACAGGGATTACGGACACAGATTAGGGAGACAGTGATTAAGGACACGGATTAGGGAGACAGGGATACAGGCACAGATTAGGGAGACAGGGATTACAGACACGGATTAGGGAGACAGTGATTAAGGACACGGATTAGGGAGACAGGGATGCAGGCACAGATTAGGGAGACAGGGATTACAGACACGGATTAGGGAGACAGGGATTACGGACACGGATTAGGAAGACAGTGATTAAGGACACGGATTAGGGAGACAGGGATACAGGCATGGATTAGGGAGACTGTAATTAAGGACACGGATTAGGGAGACAGGGTTTACGGACATGGGTTAGGGAAACAGTGATTAAGGACATGGATTGGGGAGGCAGGGATACAGGTACGGATTAGGGAGATAGGCATACAAGCACAGATTAGGTAGACAGGGATACAGGCACGGATTAGGGAGACAGGGATTACAGGCACGGATTAGGGAGACAGTAATTAAGGACATGGATTAAGGAGACAGGGCACCTCAGCCAGTCAGACTGTAACCCAGGTGGTTAAACGCACAGAGAGAGGTCAGAGAGATGAACAAGTTCAACCCCGACGCCTGACCCACACAGATCCCAGTGAGAGTCAAACTTGAACAAATATGAAAGATGGACAGGTTCTCTGCTGGCAGACTCTGTCTGATTCAGACAGCTTCAAGACTCTTTTAACTTTATACACCACGTCTCATCTCAAATGCGTCAGAGAATTGCCTGTGATGTATTTTTTAACACCGTTTAACAATGCGCCCTGCTCACCATAGATACCATAACTCAGAGTTGTTTCTTTAGTCTGGCAATCTAATTCTATTTGATGATTTACACGGACACCCACAAAGAACTGGAAATCTGCCACAGTCACAACTCAACACCCTCACTGAACACAAACACGCCAAATATCCCCCACGGGAAATTCAACAGCTTGGCACATGTCTCTCAGGCCCTCCCTCAGGCACAGGGCAATGGATGGTTATTCTGCCAAGCCTTCTGTCAGTGCTGTATGGTTCAAGTAACTCTCCCTCTACACCACCCCCATCAAACCCTCCCAGGGACAGGGACAGCACAGGGTTAGATACAGAGTAACACTCCCTCTACACCGTCCCCATCAAACCCTCCCAGGGACAGGGACAGCACAGGGTTAGATACACAGGAAAGCTCTCGTTACACTGTCCCCCTTCAAACACTCCCAGGACAGGAACAGTACAGGGTTAGATACAGAGTAAAGCTTCCTCTACACTGTCCCCCTTCAAACACTCCCAGGGACAGGGACAGCACAGGATTAGATACAGAGTAAAGCTCCCTCTACACTGTCCTCCCATCAGACACTCTCCAGGACAGAGACAGCACAGGGTTAGATATAGAATAAAGTTCCCTCTACACTGTCCCCCATCAAACAGCCCCAGGACAGAGACAGCATAGGGTTAGATACAGAGTAAAGCTCTCTCTACACTGTCTCCATCGAACACTCCCAGGACAGGGACAGCACGGGGTTAGATACAGAGTAACACTCCCTCTACACTGTCCCCCCATCAGACATTCCCAGGACAGGGACAGCACAGGGTTAGATACAGAGTAAAGCTCCCTCTACACTGTCCCCCATCAAACACTCCCAGGGACAGGGACAGTACAGGATTAGATACAGAGTAAAGCTCCCTCTACACTGTCCCCCCCATCGAACACTCCCAGGGACAGGGTTAGCGGCGGGTTAGATACAGAGTTAATCTCCCTCTAAGCTGAAAATGTGTTGCTGGTCAAAGCACAGCAGGCCAGGCAGCATCTCAGGAATCTCCCTCTACACTGTCCATCATCAAACCCTCCCAGGACAGGGACAGCACAGGGTTGGACACCGACTAATGAGTATTCTATCCCGCCCTATGAAATGACTCCATCTCCATCTTGATTATATATTACAATGACACCACCACGTCACCTTTCAGATGACTGATCTGGGCTTATGTGAAAGACATTCGAATGTAATATTCGAAAAACTGGAAAACATTGAAGTGGTTGACACGTTCTGGTTTGATGTTACCGAGTAACGAGGGGAGCAGCTTCATGTGGGCTTTTCCCCACCTGCTGGTCACAGAAAGGCAAACAACTTTGGAAAAAGAACTAAGCAAAGCTTCCGACGAGCTCTGAGGTAGGGATTATTGCTTTTGTTGGAATTGTTGGAATACCCAATTTGAGGAGAGTGGGGGCCCACAACCAGAGATTGCTTGGCAACTCGCGTTAGTTTTAGTTTCTGTTTCTTCACACCTCGCATTGGTTTTAGTTTCTGTTTCAAAAACGTGGAGAGTCAAAGGGAGGAGAAAGCTTGTCAGTTGTCATCAGGCTGTAAGTCCTTGTCCCTCTCTCTTCAAATCCCCCACTATCAACATCCTGGGGGTTACCATTGACCTGAAACTCAACTGGACTCATCACACAAACACTGAGGCTACAAGAGCAGGTCAGAGACGAGGGATACTACAGTGAGTAACCAACCTCCTGACAACCCAAAGCCTGTCCACTATCTACAATACATAAGTCAGGAGTGTGAGGGAATACTCCCCACTTGCCTGGATGGGTGCAGCTCCAACAACACTCAGGAAGCTCAACACCATCCAGGACAAAGCAGCCACTTGATTGGCACCACATCCACAAACATCCACTCCCTCCACCACCGACGCTCAGTAGCAGCAGTGTGGACCATCTACAAGGTGCACTGCAGAAATTCACCAAAGATCCTCAGGCAGCACCTTCCAAACCCACACCCACTTCCATCTAGAAGGACAAGGGCAGCAGATACATGGGAACATCATCCCCTACAAGTTCCCCTCTCAGCCTCTCACCATCCTGACTTGGAAATATATCGCTGTTCCTTCACTGTCGCTGGGTCAGAATCCTGGAATTCTCCTCCTCAGGGCATTGCGGGTCTAACAACAGCACATGGACTGCAGCGGTTCAAGAAGGCAGCTCACCCCCACCTTCTCAAGGGGGCAACTAGGGACAGGCAGGAAATGCTGGGCCCAGCCAGCGCCGCCCACATTCCATGAAGGAATATTTTAAAAAGGATTATTTGGGAAGCTGAGAAACTTTCTCCAACTCAGCTGCTGTGCAACGAAACAAGCACCATGAGTGTGCGTCATCCTTGCAATGATACAATGAAAACTTGGAGACACTGTGTCAGTTCCCACTCAACAAACCTGCCTGCTTTATCACTTAAAGTCTGGCAGTTAACTGTCAATCAGCATCAATGAGTACTTTCTCCATGGCAACACCTCCACCAATCAGATTCCACTCACCAATCAGCACGCAGTATAAAAATAGGTTTTTCTCATGAATTGATATTCTTGTGAAATGTCCTGATCAGTGCAAGATTAAATGTTTCCCTTAACAGCACTTTTTTCAGCAAAATGTGGGTTTTTTTAATGTATGACTCTGTATATCTCAGAATCTTAATTACCTTGTATACTGTGAAAAACTGGCCTGTCCCTTTGCAAAGGGACAGCTTGAATTTCATTCAAATCAAAGTTCAATTCAAAGTCTAGAACTGTCCGCAATTCGATTTTGTCCACAAGAAATCTGATGGACTGTGGGTGTTGATTAAATTCTATCTTTTACTTTAAAGACATTTAGCCAATAACAGTGGGGTTCTCTTATGTCTGTTGAAAATATCATCTCTGCAGATGTTATTGTTTTTGTTTTGTATGTGTTTCAAGATTAAAAAGGGACATTGCTCCAATTATAGTTTAATTGTTAAACAGTATTGCTGCTTGTTTTTAGAAATATGTTTTGTTTAATAGTGAATTGGTTATTTTTGAGAAACCCAGGAAACTGTTCTTGATGGTGAGCAGCAGTAGAAGAGGGGAACAATTGGCGATGATCTCTACTTGTTGTGGACTGTAAGTGATTATCAGAGACTGATTACCAGCGCAATCCCCTCCCATCGCAGTCATTAGAAAGGCTCCTGTGGAATCTACTGGGGGCAGATTTCTAAGCTGTGCACAATCCCATCATGTAGAAAGGGGTGACCCTCCTCTCTGTCAGCCTGGACAGCGTCCTGACCTATCCATTAAATATCCGGCAGCCTTGAAACTCCCTTCCCACTATATACCTGGGATGACACACACCGAGCTTGGAGATTAATGGGAGATTGGACCAAATGTTTTCATTCGAGAGAAGAAGATTGACAGGTGGCTAAATTGAGACATATAAGATAATCAGAGGGTTAGATAGAGTGGACAGGGAGAGCCTTTTTCCTTGGATGGTGACAGCGAGCACAAGGGGACATAGCTTTAAATAGAGAGGTGATAGATATAAGACAGATGTTAGAGGTAGTTTCTTTACTTAGAGAGTAGTAAGGGTATGGAACCCATTGCCTGCAACAGGAATACACTCGCCAACTTTCAGGGCATTGAAATGTTTACTGGATAGGCATATGGACGAGAATGGGATAGTATAGGTTAGATGGGTTTCAAATTGGTTCCTCAGGTCAGCACAACATTGAGGGCCGAAGGGCCCATACTGTGCCGGAACGTTTTACCTTTCTGAAAGTGCAGGAGAAGCAGCAAGAAGAGCAAATGTACCTTTTATAGATCATGCAAACATTCAAATTACTCTCCGGATTAAAACAGGCACTGGAACAGAGAAAGGCCTGTTAGTAAATAGTGACTGATGTGCCTGTGGTCCTGGGGCCTGTGCTGTGTCACACACAGCTCTGTCACTGATTTGTCTGGTTCATGCTGTCAGAGATTTCCAACCTTCAGTTTGGTGTTTCTGAAACTTATCAATCAATAACATGTCGTGTTGTCGCTACGGTGACAGTGCAGTAAAGCTGCTGTGTGATTGGATGAGGAACAGCCAAGGGTGGGGGGTGGGATGGGGTGGGGGGGTGGTAGAGTTGCCCCACTTGGAAGGTGGGAGATGTGGAAAACACCTTTCAGAGAGCCAACGTGTAGACCACACCTTGGGCCCCCCCCCATTCCACCCAGCTTCATCTTTCTGTAACCTCCTCATGTCCTTAAGTCATTGCTATAAATTACAAACCGTTGAGGTCCCAGCACCGACCCCCCATGGCACTCTGCATGTTACATCTTATTGCCCGAGGAAAACCCACTCACACGTGCCCTCTGCTTCCTGTTAGCCAGTCCCCCCTCTGTCCGTGCCAGATCGATGCCGAGTGGTTTTGGGTGAGGGGTAGAAACAGATCCCAGGGATCAGGTGGAATCCTGTTGCAGTGTGATGGAGGCTCCTTCCCACCTCACCCAAACTGCAGCCACTTTGGAGAGTGTTCCCCCACCCCCAGGGAGTGTTCCCCCACCCCCAGGGAGTGTGTACCTGGACTGGACCTTCACTCTAACTCTCTGATGAGCTGTTACAGCAGTGAGCCTGTTACTGAATGATACGGTGCTGGAGATCAGGAGACTGACCCTATGGTCTGCGCCCTCCAACAATGTCTCTGTGTCACTAAGTGTGGTCAGAGAACAGCAACAGCCCTTCTAGCAATCTCTGAGGATGGTAACACCCACTCACAGCACGGCAGCCCTTTATCTTGCTGATGTATACCTGAAAGTACGGTAATAAGGGCAGCTTTAGAAAGCAGCTTTCACCCAGACAGCTGACACAGATCGGTCAGTAGGAGATGCTCGGGAGTTTGTAGAGTGGGACTGACAGTGGGGCAGAGTCAGCCTGGGTCCTGCCCAGTCAGTCCCCACCAGAATCCCAACAGTGCCACTGCATTGTCCCACAAACATATCTCATCCTCTGGGAACACTCAACACTGGAGCTCCCCAGGGGTGTGTACTCAGCCCCCTACTGTACCCACTGTATACCCATGGCTACGTCGCCAAATACCAGACTAATGCCATTTACAGGTTCGCTGATGACATCACCATAGTCGGTCGAATCTTAGATGGCGATGAAACAGACGACAGACGGAAGGTAGAAGACCTGGTAAAATGGTGCACTGAGAACAACCAAGCTCTCAATGTCGGCAAAACCAAGGAACTCATTATTGACTTTCGGTGGGATGTTACTCATGCCCCCCTACACATTAACAGCACAGAGGTGGAACGACTGGAGAGTGTCAAGCTCCTGGGAGTGATCATCCACAACAAGCTTTCTTGGGCACTTCCTGTGGATGCACTGGTTACAAAGGCCCAACAATGTCTCCTCTTCCTCAGGTAGCTGAGGAAATTTGCCATGATGGTGAATACCCTTGCCAACTTTTATAGGTGTGCCATCAAGAGCATTCTGTCTGGGTGTATCACTACCTGGTATGGCAACTGTACCATTCAAGATTGGAGACGGTTACAGAGAGCGGTGAACTCGTCCCGGACAATCACAAAGACCAACCTCCCATCTACAGAATCCATCTACCAGGCCCGCTGTCAGGGAAAGGCCACCAGCATTCTCAAAGATCCATCCCACCCTGGCAATGTTTTTCTACAACCTCTACCATCGGGGAGAAGGTACAGAAACCTGAACACACGCACCAGCCGGTTTCACAACAGTTTCCACCCTACCGTTGTTAGATTACTGAGTGACCCACAAACTCTTAACATTCGCCTGTCCCTGTGTTTTTGTTTTTGCTGCTGTTTACCTATTATTTACTGTCTATGCTACTTAACTCTGGGACCTGCCTGTATTGCTCACAAGACAAAGCTTCTCACTGTGCCTTGGTTCATGTGACAATAAATTCAATTCAATTCAATTCAACACCATTGACCTAATCACAGGGCGGGGAGCTGTGCCGACCTCATTCCAAACGGGAGAGGAGTGGTGACACACCCACGAAAGGACACAAGAGGATCACTCAGCCCCTCCAAATAATGTCGGCACAGTTTGTACCCATTCTCCAAAACAGAGAAAATGCTGGAAAACCTCAGCAGATCTGGCAGCATCTGTAAGGAGAGAAAAGACCGACGTTTCGAGTCTAACTGACCCTTTGTTTTTAGTTTTGACAAAGGGTCAGTTAGACTCGAAACGTCAGCTGTTTTCTCTCCTTACAGATGCTGCCAGATCTGCTGAGATTTTCCAGCATTTTCTCTGTTTTGGTTGCACCCATTCTCCCTGCACTGAAGGCCGGGGTGCCGAGGTTGGGGACAAAGAGTCCGGCATCAACACTGCTCCCTCGTCGCTGTCCAAGTGCTAAAAGCGAGAGAGTGAGGAGCATGGGGAAGCCGAGGTCTGGTCTCACCGGCTCCTGAACACTGTGCACTATCGCACACTGCTGTGTGTGTGTCTCCCTCCTCCCCATCCACACGCTGTCACTCCTGGGGGCTCACTATCAGGTAGTGAGCGAGGGGAACCTCTGACAGGCCACAGCAGGCGTGAACATCGGGACTGAGTGAAGGAAGGTGGCTGGTTAATGAGCTGAGCCAGATGAATCCCTGCCCAGTGCGCTGGTGCACCAGCACTCAGTTCTCTCAGTGTGAAAGGCAGGATTTCTAATGAAGAGGTGCTGAGCATTAAACACCGAGCGATGATTGCTCAAATTTCACCAGCACCAGGTAGCGGGATAAATATTTGATTAAACGTAAAGGTTACACAGAGCAAGTGGAGAGTAAAAATAGATTAATGCTTCTTGGAAATGCTCCTCGTTTACTGTGCTCACTGCAACCATTGATAGCATTGCTTCATTCCATGGACAGACCTCTGTCAAAAGACAGTCTTACAGTTATATTTCACCACATCCAACCCCAGGACATTCCAAACGGCTCTCCAGCTAATTCCACAGCTGTTGCTTTTATTTGGTCACAGGGCCCCGACTTTACTGTCTGTCCGTCACTAGTTGCCCCTTGAGAAGGTGGGGGTGAGCTGACT
The DNA here is from genome assembly GCF_020745735.1 of Hemiscyllium ocellatum. Classification (NCBI taxonomy): domain Eukaryota; kingdom Metazoa; phylum Chordata; class Chondrichthyes; order Orectolobiformes; family Hemiscylliidae; genus Hemiscyllium; species Hemiscyllium ocellatum. The sequence goes on along the minus strand of NC_083425.1, from coordinate 4,065,385 downwards.
CCTTCAACCCACTGCAGTCCATGTGCTGTGGGTAGACCCGCAGTGCCCTTCGCGAGGGGATTCTCAGCGACAGTGTAAGAACGGTGATATACTTCCAACTCAGGATGGGGAGAGGATTGCAGGGGCTGGTGTTCCCATGTATCAACTGCCCTTGTCCTTTCAGGTGAAATGCGTAAAGCAGACTCCATTAAACATCATTCTGACCAGTACTGAGTGAGTGCCATACTGTCGGAGGGTCAGTGCTGAAGGAGTGCCGCACTGTCGGAGGGTCAGTGCTGAGGGAGTGCCATACTGTCGGAGGGTCAGTGCTGAGGGAGTGCCGCACTGTCGGAGGGTCAGTGCTGAGGGAGTGCCATACTGTCGGAGGGTCAGTGCTGAGGGAGTGCCATACTGTCGGAGGGTCAGTGCTGAGTGTGTGCCGCACTATCAGAGGGTCAGTGCTGAGGGAGTGCTGCACTGTCAGAGGGTCAGTGCTGAGGGAGTGCTGCACTGTCGGAGGGTCAGTGCTGAGGGAGTGCTGCACTGTCGGAGGGTCAGTGCTGAGGGTGTGCTGCACTGTCGGAGGGTCAGTGCTGAGGGAGTGCTGCACTGTCGGAGGGTCAGTGCTGAGGGTATGCTGCACTGTCGGAGGGTCAGTGCTGGGGGAGTGACGCATTGTCAGAGGGTCAGTACTGAGGGAGTGCCACACTGTCAGAGGGTCAGTGCTGAGGGAGTGCCACACTGTCGGAGGGTCAGTGCTGAGGGAGTGCCGCACTGTCAGAGGGTCAGTGCTGAGGGAGTGCCAAACTGTCGGAGGGTCAGTACTGAGGGAATGCTACACTGTCGGAGGGTCAGTACTGAGGGAGTGCCGCACTGTCAGAGGGTCAGTGCTGAGGGAGTGCCATACTGTCGGAGGGTCAGTACTGAGGGAATGCCACACTGTCGGAGGGTCAGTACTGAGTGTGTGCCGCACTGTCGGAGGGTCAGTGCTGAGGGAGTGCCACACTGTCAGAGGGTCAGTGCTAAGGGAGTGCCGCACTGTCAGAGGGTCAGTGCTGAGGGAGTGCCATACTGTCGGAGGGTCAGTACTGAGGGAATGCCACACTGTCGGAGGGTCAGTGCTGAGGGAGTGCTGCACTGTCAGAGGGTCAGTGCTGAGGGAGTGCTGCACTGTTGGAGGGTCAGTGCTGAGGGAGTGCTGCACTGTTGGAGGGTCAGTGCTGAGGGAGCGCCGCACTGTCGGAGGATCAGTGCTGGGCGAGTGACGCATTGTCAGAGGGTCAGTACTGAGGGAGTGCCACACTGTCGGAGGGTCAGTACTGAGGCAGTACCACACTGTCGGAGGGTCAGTGCTGAGGGTGTGCTGCACTGTCGGAGGGTCAGTGCTGAGGGAGTGCTGCACTGTCGGAGGGTCAGTGCTGAGGGTATGCTGCACTGTCGGAGGGTCAGTGCTGGGGGAGTGACGCATTGTCAGAGGGTCAGTACTGAGGGAGTGCCACACTGTCAGAGGGTCAGTGCTGAGGGAGTGCCACACTGTCAGAGGGTCAGTGCTGAGGGAGTGCCGCACTGTCAGAGGGTCAGTGCTGAGGGAGTGCCAAACTGTCGGAGGGTCAGTACTGAGGGAATGCTACACTGTCGGAGGGTCAGTACTGAGGGAGTGCCGCACTGTCAGAGGGTCAGTGCTGAGGGAGTGCCATACTGTCGGAGGGTCAGTACTGAGGGAATGCCACACTGTCGGAGGGTCAGTACTGAGTGTGTGCCGCACTGTCGGAGGGTCAGTGCTGAGGGAGTGCCACACTGTCAGAGGGTCAGTGCTGAGGGAGTGCCGCACTGTCAGAGGGTCAGTGCTGAGGGAGTGCCATACTGTCGGAGGGTCAGTACTGAGGGAATGCCACACTGTCGGAGGGTCAGTGCTGAGGGAGTGCTGCACTGTCGGAGGGTCAGTGCTGAGGGAGTGCTGCACTGTTGGAGGGTCAGTGCTGAGGGAGCGCCGCACTGTCGGACGGTCAGTGCTGAGGGAGTGCTGCACTGTCAGAGGGTCAGTACTGAGGCAGTACCACACTGTCGGAGGGTCAGTGCTGAGGGAGTGACGCACTGTCAGAGGGTCAGTGCTGAGGGAGTGCCGCACTGTCGGAGGGTCAGTACTGAGGGAGTGCTGCACTGTCGGTGGGTCAGTGCTGAGGGAGTGACGCACTGTCAGAGGGTCAGTACTGAGGGAGTGCTGCAGTGTTGGAGGGTCAGTGCTGAGGGAGTGCTGCAGTGTTGGAGGGTCAGTACTGAGGGAGTGCTGCAGTGTCGGAGGGTCAGTGCTGAGGGAGTGGGCACTGTCGGAGGGTCAGTGCTGAGGGAGTGCCGCACTGTCGGAAGGTCAGTGCTGAGGGAGTGGGCACTGTCGGAGGGTCAGTGCTGAGGGAGTGTTTTAAAGGATGGCTGCATGTTTTGAAAAACAAGTCACTGCCCCTCGTAGCAAGCTGGTGGAACAAGCTGAAACTGAAGGAGCTGCAGAAGAATGGGAGCCGAGGAGCTCTGTATTCAGATACAGCTGGGTGGCATCGAAGAGTTCATTGGTCTATGGACTAGTGACCAATTACCAATGACAAAGGACTTTGCCTGCCAACAATCATGAGATTGTTTCTCAGAAAAATTAACAGCTTGGAGCTGGGAACAAGATAGAGGGAGAGATTTGATCTCAGCAGCACGGGAGCTGTGTCTCAATTCTGTACAGATTAAACCCATGTTAAAGCTAAAGAAAACCTGGTCATCTTTCCTTCAGCAGTTGTAGTAAGCTGTTGTTTTTAAATGATAGGTTAGAGATTCTTTTAGCCTGTGAACAAGGCATCCAGCCCTTCTGACTGACCAGTGAAAACATCCAGAAAAGGCACGTCATGGTCTCCCCATCCATAATCTATTTTCCCTAAAATTCTCTGAAGAAGGATCACTGGATCTGAAACTCCCCACTGATGCTGCCAGACCTGTTGAGTTTTTCCAGCAATTTCTATTTTTGTTACTTAATTTTCCCTATTTTTCTTCTCTGTCTGTGTCTCTCTCTGTTTCTGTGCATGCATTTGTGTGTCTGTGTACGTACATGTGCCTGTATCTGTGTGTGTGTGTGTGTGCGTCTGTATGTTTCTGTGTGTATTTGTGTCTGTGTGTTGTCTGTGTGTGTGTTTGTGTGTGTGTGCGTGCATGTGTGTGTGCGTGTATCTGTGTCTGTGTGTCTGCGTGCGTGTGTGTGCATGCATGTGTGTGTCTGTGTGTGTGCGTTATCTGTGTCTGTGTGTTGTCTGTGCATGTGTGTGTATGGGTGAGTTTGTGTGTGTCTGTGTGTGCGTGTATCTGTGTCTGTGTGTGTGTCTGTGTGTTCCTGTGTATGTGTATGTGTGTGAGTGTGTGTCTGTTTCTGTGTGTGTGCGTGCGCGCGTGTGTGTCTGTGTCTTGTCTGTGTGTGTGCATGTCTCTGTGTCCGTGAGTGTGTGTGTGTGTGTGTCTGTGTGTTTCTGTGCAAGGGGGAGTTCATGAGGATTTTATTAGAGTTTTAATTTGTAGGGTTAGACACTGACAGTTTATAACTGTTTACCTGTAGCTACAGTCTAATGGCTTGTGATTAAAAGTAAGAGTTGGTTAGTATAGAAACCTGGTCCACGCTTTCTATCAACCTGGGTCTTAAACTCAGAAAAAGTGAGGAACGTCCATGTCCTTCACAATCTGTAACATTGGTGATGATTGCAGGAATGGTGAGGCTGGATTTCCAGCACGCTACCCAGTGATATAACCGGGAATGAATGGTAAGGGGTTTGATCCAATGGGATTGGGCACAGTGGGAGTGAATGGGAAGGGGTTGATCCAATGGGATTGGGTACAGTGGGAGTGAATGGGAAGGTGTTTGATCTAATGGGATTGGGTACAGTGGGAGTGAATGGGAAGGGGCTTGATCCAATGGGATTGGGTACAGTGGGAGTGAATGGGAAGGGGTTGATCCAATGGGATTGGGTACAGTGGGAGTGAATGGGAAGGTGTTTGATCTAATGGGATTGGGTACAGTGGGAGTGAATGGGAAGGGGTTTGATCCAATGGGATTGGGTACAGTGGGAATGTGGTTGATAGCTGATGGGGGCTGAAACGATGGGAGTGAATCGATTGGGTTCTGCTCCAAAAAGTCGTAAGGAATTTTTTTTATCATGTCATCGATTTTGCTAATGTATGTTTGTGACTTACTATCAGATAAAGTGGGTTGTAATCTCATAATAATTCCTGGCAGATAACGTTCAGGAGCAAGAATAAGTGTATGTGAGTAACGACTATTTCGCACAGAAGGGAGATCAGATAAATATTCTTATCTTCCATCATGCAGATCCACAGCCAGTCAGAAATTCCTGTATGTGTGCATCACCTCACAATTCTTATAGTCATTGACTAAGGGAAAGAAAGACTGCATTTTTATAGCACCTTTCATGACCTAAGCATATTCCAAAACACTTTATAGATAATGAAGTGCCTTTGTTATGTTGTAATGTAGAGACAGAGCTGATTAACGCACCTCACAGCAGAACAGGAATCAGACTGATGGTCAGATTGCTGACTTTGTGATAGGGTTTGTTGGGAAAAAGCTGTTGTTGGGACAAAGGGATGGTTCTTCACTGGAACCCTTTGAAATAATGCATAAGCATTGACTTCCAGAGGGTGGGTCAGTTGGCTGATCATGGGAGGGACTCTCAGATGTTTCGAACATTAGAACATTCAGCCCCTTGATCCCGCTTCACCATTCAATACCATCCTGGCCGATCCCATCTCAGTCTCAACTCCACTGTCCCGTCCACCCTTCATCCCGTTACTGATCGAACGTCTGTCTCTCTCCCCTTTAAATATACACAAGGCCCCAGTCTCTGGGGGAGTGAATTCCACAGATTTAGAACCCTTTGAGAAAAATAATTGCTCCTGCGATCTGTTTTAAATCTGCCAACCTTTAACCACTCATTCCACACTGCCCCACAGGAGCACACATCTTCGGTACAAACAGCAAAAGAGAGGTACAGCACAGGGACAGGCCCTTCAGCCCACCCAGCCTGGCTGATCACCATGCCCTAAACTAAACTAAAAAAAACAAACCTTTTGCCCTCATTCAGTCCGTATCCCTCTATTCCCTCCCTATTTATGTAACTATCCAGATGCCTCTTAAATGTCCCTCATGTGGCTGATTCTACCATCTCTTCTGGCTGTCTATTCCAGGCTCCTATCATGCTTTACATGAAACATTTCCCTTGCACATCTCCCTTAAGTTTTCCCCCCTCTCACCTTGAACCTGTTCCCCCTTGTAATCAAAACATCAACCCTGGGAAATAGCCTCCGACTATCCACCCTATCTACGCCTCTCATAATTGTGTAGACCTCTATCATGTCTCCTCTCAGGCACCGTCTTTCCAGTGAAAACAACCCTAGTCTCTTTAACCTTTCCCCAGAGCCAATCTCCTTGAGATTAGGCAACATCCTGGTGACCCTTCTTTCACTCTCTCTCCAAAGCTTCCACATCCTCCTGGTAATGTGGTGACCAAAACTGCACACAATACTCCAAATGCGGCCTAACAAGGGGTTTATATAGCTGCAACCTGATTGGCCAACTCTTGTCCTCCAGGCCCCAGCTGATGAGGACATGCACGCCATGTGTCTTCTTAATCACCATGGCCACCTGAGTTGCTACTTTTAGGGAGTTGTGGGCTTGCACACCCAGATCCAGCTGTATGTTAGTGTTCCTAAGCGTTCTGATATTTACAGCTGAAAATGTGTTGCTGGTTAAAGCACAGCAGGTCAGGAAGCATCCAAGGAACAGGAAATTCGACGTTTCGGGCATAAGCCCTTCTTCAGGAATGAGGAGAGGGTGCCAGGCAGGCTAAGATAAAAGGGAGGGAGGAGGGACTTGGGGGAGGGGCGATGGAGATGTGATAGGTGGAAGGAGGTCAAGGTGAGGGTGATAGGTTGGAGTGGGGTGGGGGCGGAGAGGTCAGGAAGAAGATTGCAGGTTAGGAGGGCGGTGCTGAGTTGAGGGAACCGACTGAGACAAGGTGGGGGGAGGGGAAATGAGGAAACTGGAGAAATCTGAGTTCATTCCTTGTGGTTGGAGGGTTCCCTGGCGGAAGATGAGGCGCTCCTCCTCCAGCCGTCGTGTTGTTATGGTCTGGCGATGGAGGAGTCCAAGGACCTGTATGTCCTCGGTGGAGTGGGAGGGAGAGTTAAAGTGTTGAGCCACGAGGTGGTTGGGTTGGTTGGTCCGGGCGTCCCAGAGGTGTTCTCTGAAGCATTAGTATAATTCACACCAAAATTTGATCCTCCAAAACGCATCACTTCACATTTGTCTGGATTAAACACCATCTGCCATTTCTGTGCCCATTTCGCCAATCTATCCATTTCCTGTTGTATCCTTTCACAACCATCAGCATTATCAGCAACTCTACCAGTCCTTGTTCCCTCTGCAGTCTCACTAACCAGACCACCCACATCTTCCTCCATTTCTTCTACATATTCGTTGTCAACCCACATTAACATCTTTTATATCTCAATTAAATCTCCCCATATTCTTCTAAACTCCAGGGAGTATCGATCCGAACTGTTCAATCTCTCTCCACAAGACAACTCTCTCATCTCTGGAATCCATCTCTCATGAACCTCCTGAAGACTACGTCCAATGTGACTGTCTCTCTCCTCAGGTAAGGGGATCCAAACTGTAGTAATACCCAAGGTATGTTAAATAGCTTATTTCATACATTTAGAACTTATCATTCTGAAACATATCACTTTAGAAAGTACCGTTCAATTAACAACCACTTTTGTAAAAATCCTTAACATCCTGCTTTTCATTATTTGTTGGCATCTGAAGAACAGCACATTTTTTTTTAAAAGCTTATTTTTCTAAGTAACTTGCTCAGAGGTGTGGACAATACCACCATGTCATTTATTGGATCAGTGGTGCTGGAAGAGCACAGCAGTTCAGGCAGCATCCAACAAGCAGCGAAATCGACGTTTCAGGCAAAAGCCCTTCATCAGGAATATTATTAATGGCTTTTGCCCGAAACGTCGATTTCGCTGCTTGTTGGATGCTGCCTGAACTGCTGTGCTCTTCCAGCACCACTGATCCAGAATCTGGTTTCCAGCGTCTGCAGTCATTTTTTTTTACCAATGTCATTTATTGGGCAACTTAGCATGACCAACGCACCCTGACCTGCACATCTTTGGACTGGGAAGGAAACCGGAGCACCCGGAGGAAACCCATGCAGACACGGGGAGAATGTGCAAACTCCACACAGTCAGTCGCTCGAGGCAGGAATCGAACCCAGGTCCCTGGTGCTGTGAGGCAGCAGAGCTAACCACTGAGGAAATCTGCCAGTTTATATGTGCCCCACAGCGCTGAGTTGACTCCTCCTTGCTCATTGACACCAATAGTTCATTAATGAATAATTGAAACAGTGTTCTCCAATAACCTGAATAAGACAAAGTCACCGTAGCCCCAGTGTCTGCTGTCCCATCAGAACTTTAACCTGAGGGTCACCATGCCTCCGGCAGAGGGAGAGGCTGAGAAGGAGAGCCCTTCACAATGCCCTCAGCTGGGGTAGGAATTGAACCCGTACCAACTCTGGCATCACTCTGCATCACAAACTAACCCAGCCCCTCAAGCCATTTCACCCCCTGGCCTGGGTCATAGCTGCCATCAAATAATTCAGCTGGCTAAGCTCACCGGATTGTCACTAAACTTCCTCCTTGCTGCAAGTTGCCACAGGAAGAGCAGGTGGATTGGGAATGTCGGCCTATTGGGACTTATTGTGGGTCTACCCACAGCACAGGGACTGCAGCAGTTCACCCCTACCTATTCAAGGGGGCAACTAGGGACGGGCAATACATGCTTGGGCCAGCCAGTGTCACCCCTGTCCCACAAGGGAATGAATCAGTGGCTGGGAGAGATTCTCTGTTGAGGTCACTCTGTATCGGATATTGATGGAATTTGGGACAAGGTCTCTTACATCAGAGGGAACAGTGATATTGGGAATAGCTAGAACAACGGGGAATGGGTTAGATTGGACTGGAGCCTTCTTCATCGATTCTAGCCACTGCTAGAGGAACCATTCTTCACAAACACTCCTCACCCAAAGCACTAACTACTCTGGGTTAGGCTGGGGCGTTCCAGTAGGGACCTGGGACTACGTACAACTGTGCTCATTGAGAGTGAATGGGGAGGGGGTTAATTAATGGGTGTCTAATTACAGTCAGGGTTAATTATTGGGTGTTAGTTATAATGAGTTTTAATTATTGTGGGAGTTAAATTATAATGAGGGTTAATTTTAGTGGGGTTTAATTTGGGGGATAATGACAGTAGGTTATTGGACAGGTTGGAGTTAATCACACAGTTAGTGGGGGTGGGTTATTTACAATAGTGGTAATTACAGTCGGTGGGTGAATTATTGAGGGTTAAAGGGGTGAGTATTGGACAACAGCTATTTGAGTCAACAGTTGACTTACTCAGATGGAGGAAGGTCACCCTGAAATGTTAACTCTGTTTCTCTCTGTCTGACCGCACTGGGCATGGCCAGCTCCTTCAGATTTTCCCTTTATTTTTGTTTGATCTCTTGAGCCTTCCTCCTGTTCCTGATTGGGTCCTATCTCCAAATAACGTTGTCCCAAACTTCCATGATTGGCTTCCTGAGACATCCGTCAGTTGTAGGTCTCACGCCTTTCTGGCACGAGTGGAACACAGGACAAACTCATCTCTCAAACGTGGTGATCAGGAATGTCTCCCAAAGTGACCATTCTCCCCCTACTCCAGCAGGACAAATGAATAAACGGGATTTTTCGAAGACAATTAAAGAGGAAACCGTTTGTTACTGACCACCTACCCCCACTGCGATGTTTCCTCCGGGTATTACTTCCAGCTTTTCAGAAGTTAATTCCCAAATCCTAGTAAGTCCAGGTCAACTTGGTCCTGGGTTGTACATGCAGCTGACCCTGAGATGGACTGAGTTTCTCCAGCCAGGTACAGACGAGAGGGACTGATAAAACGTAACAGAACATTACAGAGCGGTACTGTGAGATCTGAGAGAGAGAGATGAATCTTGCTTTGTTCCTAATGTTTGTCACCTGGAAACGTTGTGGTTTTGTTGATGGGAGGGGACCATCTGTTGTGTTGTTTGATGAGAATCAAATCATAGGGTGAGTGGGCCACAAAACAAGCAGGACTAATCCCGCTATAGAAACCTCGCATTTCAATATCTTTGAGGTGCAATTGACCCAATGATTGAAGACTCCTCCAACCCACAACGGCAGAATTTATTCATCAGGCTCACAGAGTGTGTTGGCAAAATATTTCCTTTTATCGAAGACAAAACTGTTTCCTCTCCTCCCCCTCTCACCATCTGTCCACCTAATTCCTCACACTGGAATCTGTCTCTGTTACCTTATCAAAGTGTACTTAGACTCCATTAAACATGTTGAACTAACTAAACGCAATAACCACCGACAGTCTGGAGATATTATTTATACTGAATCTAAACTGCTGGACTGCAAAGACTCTGGACTCAGCATCAACATCAGTAAACCATTCCAATTGGTTGGGGATTCTAGGCCCAGGGAATGAGGGCCAGTCTGATCAGGAGAGATGTGAGGAGGCACTTAGAACATAGAACATAGAAAAATACAGCGCAGTACAGGCCCTTTGGCCCTCGATGTTGTGTTGACCAAAGCCTACCTAACCTACACTAGCCCACTATCCTCCATATGCTTATCCAATGCCCGCTTGAATGACCATAAAGAGGGAGAGTCCACCACTGCTACTGGCAGGGCATTCCATGAACTCATAACCCGCTGAGTAAAGAATCTACCCCTAACATCTGTCCTATACCAACTTCTCCTTAATTTAAAGCTGTGTCCCCTAGTAACAGCTGACTCCATACGCGGAATAAGGTTCTCACTGTCAACCCTATCTAAATCCCTAATCATCTTGTACACCTCTATCAAGTCACCCCTAAACCTTCTTTTCTCCAATGAAAACAGCCCCAAGTGTCTCAGCCTTTCCTCATACGATCTTCCTACCATACCAGGCAACATCCTGGTAAACCTCCTCTGCACCCGTTCCAGTGCCTCCACATCCTTCCTATAGTATGGAGACCAAAACTGCACACAATACTCCAGATGAGGCCGCATCAGAGTCTTATACAACTGCAACACGACCTCAGGACTCCGGAACTCAATTCCTCTACCAATAAAGCCCAGTACATCATATGCCTTCCTCACAGCACTATTTACCTGAGTGGCAACTTTCAGAGATCTGTGTACATGGACACCAAGATCCCTCTGCTCATCCACACTACCAAGTAGCCTACCATTAGCCCAGTAATCCATCATCTTGTTATTCCTACCAAAGTGAATGACTTCACACTTAGCTACATTAAATTCCATTTGCCACCTTTCTGCCCAGCTCTGCAACTTATCTATATCCCGCTGTAACCTGCCACATCCTTCTTCGCTGTCCACAACTCCACCGACTTTCGTATCAGCCACAGGGTGGGAGAGGTTTGGAACTCTCTCCCACCAATGGCAGCGGATGCTGGCTCAGTTGTTCAGTTCAAATCTGAGATGGATGAATTGTTGTGAGCACAAATATTCAGGGCTACAGGTCAAAGGCAGGGGTATTGAGTTTGGCCACAGACCAGCCAGGATCTTGTTGACTGGTGGAACGGGCTGGAGGGGCTGAATGGACAATTCCTATGTCTCTGGTCCCAGATCCGAAGTCTCTCCGTACTAACCCCGTGGTGGTTTCTGGCCGTGTTGTCTCTCTCACATTTTCCTCCAAAGTTTCTTTCCTGGCGTAGCTCCTTACGATCATCCCTCCTGTCATTTTCTCACTGCCCATCCCCATGAACGATTGTTCTGCTGTAATATGACAGCGATGTCCCTCTGTGACCTTGCGCTGTGGTAGACGGCTGTAGGAATCGTGTTGTAGGTGTTATGGAAAACCCTGCATACCCATTCAGCAGAACGTTCACGATATGCAAACTACACCCACAACTCATCAATCGTGTGACAGATATTTCACGCTGGTGACACACTGTACTCCAGCCTTTCCGTTTGGTCTTACTTCTGTCCCAGGCAAAAGTGAGGACCACGGACACTGCAAATCAGAGCCTAGATCAGAGTGTTGCTGGAAAAGCACAATGGGTCAATCAGCATCCGAGGAGCATGAGAATTGACGTTTCGGGCAAAAGCCCTTCATCAGGAATGAGAGCAGGGAGGCTCCAGGGTGGAGAGATAAATGGGAGGGGGGTGGGCTGATGAAGGACTCTGACTTCTGCCCTGTTGTATCGTCATGTTTTTTCAGTTCTGATGATTAGTCCATTCCCCCAAAACATTCACTTTGCTCCTGTCCCCACCGCTGCTGCCTGATCTGTTAGCTATTTCCAGCATTTTCTGTTTTTATTCCAACATCCACAGCCGTTCACTTAGAAAATAGGAGCTGGCATCTGGTGCAGGGAACAACTTGTACAAACAATCCCAGGGAGGGCAGTATTTCGTTTTGACCTGCAGTGAAATTATTGTCCTAGGATAATTTTTACTTGTTTTTGCATATATGTAAAATATACCCATTGAGCTTACTGCTCCATTTAATACAACAAGAGATAAAACAAACTGCAGATGCTGGAAGGCAGGAGGGACAGGCAGGAGGCTGGAGGAACACAGCAAGGCAGGCAGCATCAGGAGGGACAGGCAGGAGGCTGGGGAACACAGCAAGGCAGGCAGCATCAGGAGGGACAGGCAGGAGGCTGGGGAACACAGCAAGGCAGGCAGCATCAGGAGGGACAGGCAGGAGGCTGGGGGAACACAGCAAGGCAGGCAGCGTCAGGAGCTGAGACGGCAACCTTTTGGGTGTGACCCTTCCTCAGGTCTGGGGGTGTGTAGGGGGAGCTGCAGATAAAGGGGTGTGGCAGGGGCAGGGTGGTGAGGTGAGGATGGGTGAAGACAGGTGGAGGGTACGACCTGGTTGGTCAGTGAGAGGAATGAATCCGGTTGGTAGTGGGGAACAGTGGAAGGGCGGGGGGTAGGGGGGAGTGACTGGGAGGGTGCCGGGGGTGGGAGGGGGGTTGGGGGATGGGAGGGGAGTCAGGGGATGGGCAGGGGCTCGGGAGTGTGTGAGGGGAGTCAAGGATTGGGAGGAGAGTTGGGGCCTGGGAGTGCAGTCGGGGGATGGGAGGCGAGCTGGGGTGGGTGGGTGGGCAGTCGGGGCGGGTGGGAGGGGAGTGGGGGGAGGGAGGGCAGTCGGGGGGGTGGGAGGGCAGTCGGGGTAGTGGGAGGGGAGTGGGGGGGTGGGAGGGCAGTCAGGGGGGTGAGAGGGGCATTGGGGGGTGGGAGGGAAGTCAGGGGGGTGGGAGGGCAGTCAGGGTAGTGGGAGGGGAGTGGGGGGAGGGAGGGCAGTTGGGGGTGGGAGGGGATTGGGGGAGGGAGGGCAGTCTGGGGGGTGGGAGGGGAGTGGGGGGAGGGAGGGCAGTCAGGGGGGTGGGAGGGCAGTCAGGGGGGTGAGAGGGGCGTTGGGGGGTGGGAGGGGAGTCGAGGGGATGGGAAGGGAGTCATGGCTGATCATCCGCCCCAGGCCCCTGTTCTCCCCAAAGTCCTTTGATCCCTTTCGTCAAAAAAAAGCAAGAATATACTGTGTCTTGGAGAGATAATGTTTCAGCGATGTTTGCCTCAGGTTGATGATAAGTTTCTACGCTAGCTGACTGACTGACATACTTACACAATGTTTCAGCCTCAACCCCTCCCTGTGACAGTGAATTTCACTGGTTCCCCGCTCTCTGGGTGAAGCCATTCCTCCTCATCTCAATCCTAAAAGGTTTAGGCCTTATCCTGAAACTCTGAGCCCTGGTTGTGGACTCTCCCACCATCAGGGGTAGCCTTCCTTTTTCTAACCTATCTCGCCCCGTTAGAATTTTATCGGTTTCTATGAGGTGCCCCCACCCCCTTGTTTTTCTAACCTCCAATGAGTACAACCTTACTGACTCAGCCTTTCCTCATACATCAGTCCTGCCTTCCCAGGATTCAATGTGATAAACCTTTGCTGCATTCCCTTGACACCAGTAACATCCTTCCTCAGAGAAGGTGACCAGAACGGTACACACTATTCCAGGTGTGGCCTCACTAATGCTCTGTACAATTGCAGTAAGATATCCTTGTTCCTCTACTCGAATCCTCTCACCATTAAGGCCAACACAGAGTTTGCCTTCTTTCCCTGCACCGAGGGTGTGGTGCGGGAAAAGCACAAGCAGTATCCGAGGAACACCACACTCTCCAGCATCTGCAGTCCGCGCTTTCTCCTTGCACCTCCACTCTCAGAGACTGACACGTGAAGACACTCAGGTCTCATTGAACGTTCCCCTCTCTCAAATTACAGCCTTTCAAATCGGAATCGGCCTTCCTGGCTTTGCGACCATCGCGGATAACCTCACATTTATCCACACTGTACAGCATCTGACCACTCCCTCAGCCTGTCCAAATCTCACTGCCACAAACCTCCTCCCACCCAGCTTCGTGTTGTCTGTAGGCTGCTATGTTGTTCAGTAGCTGGAATATGGTCCCTTATCAAATGCCTTTGGGGATTCCAATTCAATGACAGTTCCTGGCTCCCCTTTATCTCTCCTGTGTGTGACATCCTCCCAGAGCTCGAATAAATGTATCACGCTGATCCTGCCCAATTAGATTATAATGTCTCTAAATTCTGAGCTGTGACATCCTGTGTCATCGACTCTCACATTTTCCTAATGGGTCAGAATCCTGCAATTCCCTCCCTGATGACATTGTGGCTCTTCGAGTAAAAAGTGAGGTCTGCAGATGCTGGAGATCAGAGCTGAAAATGTGTTGCGGGTTAAAGCACAGCAGGTCAGGCAGCATCCAAGGAACAGGAAATTCAACGTTTCGGGCCAGAGCCTGATGAAGGGCTTTAGCCCGAAACGTCGAATTTCCTGTTCCTTGGATGCTGCCTAACCTGCTGTGCTTTAACCAGCAACACATTTTCAGCTCGACATTGTGGGTCTACCTACATTCTCAAAATGAGACCTCACTCTCCACCTGAATGAAGGATTCCATCATATTCCAGTGACCTCTGACCTGGGGGTAGGTAAGGGGCTCCTAGCCATGTTACTCATTATGAGTTTCCCATCATACAGAGTTAAGGGATACGGGGAGAGTGCCGGTAAGTGGCGTTGAAATGCCCATCAGTCATGATTAAATGGTGGAGTGGACTTGATGGGCCTATGTCTAATGGTCTTAAGCCCCTGGCTAGGATGGCCTGATCTCTAATTGGTTCTTCGATGTGTTGGTCCATCCTGTACACTCTAAGGAGTTCTTCCTGTGCGGTTTTGTGCCTAATTTGTTTCACTCAGCGGAGATGAAGATTAAAATCCCCCCTAATTACTGATGGTGGGGTTCCCATGTATCTGTTGCCCTTACCCTTCTCAATGGATGCGGTCCTGGCTGTGGGCGGTGCAGTCTAAGAAGCCTTGGTGAATTTCTGCAGGGCATCTTGTAGAGAGTACACACTGCTGCTACTGAGCGTCAGTGGGTGTTTGTGGATGTGGTGCCAATCAAGTGGCTGCTTTGTCCTGGATGGTGTTGAGCTTCTTGAGTGTTGTTGGAGCTGCTCCCATCCAGGAAAGTGTGAAAGTCCTCATCTATCTCCTCCCATGCCCCAGCGTAATGGGTCATGAGGAAAAGATGGTGGGCTCAGAGTTAACCCAATGCCGTAGTGCTTGGGCTGTGACTAACTGAGTGATTTCCACATCCAATTTGATTTTAATTACATCAGATCGTGAATAGTAATGTACGTGAGCACGAACATTTGGGGAAAAGTCCTAGAAATCTGATAAATTCTAATTCATTGTCTTCTGGTCACTGATTGGTCTGAACAATAATTTTATTTCAGAATGGACAACTTTGCAAATGATCAAGAAAATGGGAATAAATGGCAAGTTACAGACTCAGGGAAATGCACAGCTCAGAATGAGACCAACAGCCCGCTGAGAGGGTGGGGGCTGTTTGAAAGGAATAAGTAGCTCATTCCCTATAGTCCAGTCAGATTTCCTTCAAGTATTTCTTCAACGCTGGTTTTGAAAGTTATGATTGAATCTGCCTCTCAGGCCCGTCAGTGCATTCCAAATCACAACAACCTGCCACATTAACAAAAAATTTCCTCAGACTGCCTCCGGGTGTTTCTCCAATCTCCTGAAACCTGTCTCCGCTGGTAAATGGCTCTCCTGTCACTGCAAGTAGTTTCCCTTCACTCACTCAATCAAACCCACTCAGCAGTATTCCTGCAGCCTGACACCTTCACCAGCAGCAGGCAGTGAGAGGGGGAGAGGGACGCAGAGACTGCCTTTAGCTTGGACACTGCTTCTGTGCGTCTCACACTCTCTATCAACTCTCTTCCTTTCCAACATTTTTCCACCTTGCTATCTCTTGTTCTCTGCCCGGCTTTATTCATTTCCTGCCCAGATGTATATCCTCTCTCGGCCTTCACATCCCTCCTGTTGTTCTGACATCATTGTCTCCTTATTGTTCTTTTGTATCTCTCACCATATCCTTTTTATACATCCCACAGTGCGGCACCCCCTCAGCACTGACCCTCCCACAGTGCGGCACCCCCTCAGCACTGACCCTCCGACAGTGCGGCACTCCCTCAGCACTGACCTTCTGACAGTGTGGCACTTCCTCAGTACTGACCCTCCGACAGTGCCCACTGCCTCAGTACTGATCCTCCCACAGTGTGGCACTCCCTCAGTACTGACCCTCCCACAGTGCAGCACTCCCTCAGCACTGACCCTCCCACAGTGCGGCACTCCCTCAGCACTGACCCTCTGACAGTGCGGCATTCCCTCAGCACTGACCCTCTGACAGTGCAGCACTCCCTCAGTACTGACCCTCTGACAGTGCTGCACTCCCTCAGTAGGGTAGGGTGGATGAGAATGCAGCATCGATCTGGGATTAGCCTGAGCCTTCCTGTGTGTGATGTGGGAAATCGGAGAGAAATATGAAGACTTTTCCTTCAGTGTAAAGTGAGGGTCCCATCGTGTTAGTGTGAGCGGTGAGTGCGGAAACATTCGAGGGTCAAGCAGCAGATTCAGGAGCTGGGTCTGAACAAATCGGGTGGGTTTCTGGGATTTCATGCTGAAAGACAAAATCCCAGCGGAGTGGATCCGTGCCTAACCAGTGGAGTGCTCCCCTGACTGAGATGCTGTCTTTCAGCTTGCCTGAGACTGGGTGTACTGTTTGGATGCGATCGCCTGGCCTTTGGAACAAGGGCAGTGTGTGGTTGTTCATGGTGTCCTGGGGCTGATTATTGTTCCTGAACCAACACTGGGTTGTTTCGCTGGTATATGCCTAGTGGGATCTTGCTGTGCACCAATGCACTGCGGGCTGACACAGTGCAGGGATTGCTAATGGTGAGCTGGACTCTTTTTAAGCTCCATCTTTTGTTCTGTTTCCTGCTCTTAAAACTATTCAAAATGGCGCTAGATCCTGACAACTGTCAGTGTGTTTTAGTATTTCTCTCACAGAAAATGCACGAGACAATAACATCATTCATTCACTCCAACTGTGTGTGTGTGTGTGTGTGTCTGTGTCTGTGTGTCTGTGTATGTGTGCGTGTGTGTGTGTTTGAGTGTGTGTGTGTCTGTGTGTGTGTGTCTGTCTGTGTGTGTCTGTGTTTGTGTGCGTGTGTGTGTGTTTGAGTGTGTGTGTGTCTGTGTGTGTGTATATGTTTGTGTGTATGTGTGTGTCTGTGAGTGTGTGTGTGTGTCTGTGTGTGTGTCTGTGTGTCTGTGTGAGTGTGTGTGTGTGTCTGTGTGTATGTGAGTGTGTGTGTGTGGGTGTGTGTGTGTGTGTGTGGCTGTGTGTGTGTGAGTGTGTGTGTGTGTGTGTCTGTGTGTGTGGGTGTGTGTGTGTGGGTGTGGGTGTCTCTGTATATGTGTGTGTGTGTGTGTGTGTTTGTGTGTGTGTGTCTGTGTGTGTGTGTGTCTGTGTGTGTGTGAGTGTGTGTGTGTGTGTCTGTGTGTGTGGGTGTGTGTGTGGGTGTGGGTGTCTCTGTATATGTGTGTGTGTGTGTGTGTGTGTGTATCTGTGTGTGTGGGTGTGGGTGTCTGTGTGTGTGTGGGTGTGTGTGTGTGTATGTGTGTGTCTGCGGGGATCATTCAGGAGGTGGAGAGGATTATTAAGAGGAGTTACAGGGAGGTAGTTACTCCACAGCCATGTGTGGAAGGTAGATGTGTTACCGTCAGGGGTAAGATAGAAAGGGTACAGGCAGGCAGTGCAAGGCTCCCCTCTGGCCATTCCCCATAATAACAAGTACACCGTTTTGGACAGTGTTTGGGGGGGATGACTTAGAGGGGTAAGCCATGGGGTACAAGTGTATGGCCATATTGGAGACATGGATAGAGCAGGCACAGGAATGGTTGTTGCAGGTTCCGGGATTTAGATGTTTCAGTAAGAACAGGAAAGGTGGTGAAAGAGGGGGAGGTGTGGCACTGTTAGTCAAGGACAGTATTATAGTGGCACAAAGAACATCTGGGGACTCGTCTACTGAGGTAGTATGGGCTGATGTTAGAAACAGGAAAGGAGAGGTCACCCTGTTGGGAGTTTTCTATAGGCTTCCAAATAGTTCCAGAGATGTAGAGGAGAGGATAGCAAAGATGATCCTGGTTAGGAGCGAGAGTGACAGGGTTGTTAACTTTCCAAATATTGACTGGGAATACTTTAGATGGGTCCGGTTATGTCCAATGTGTGCAGGAGGGTTTCCTGACACAGTATGTAGACAGGTCTACAAGGGGCGATGCCATATTGGATTTGGTACTGGGGAATAAACCCGGCCAGGTGTTAGATTCGGAGGTAGGTGAGCACTTTGGTGATAGTGACTGTAATTCGGTTATGTTTACAATAGCAATGGGCAGGGACAGGTATATACCACAGGGAAAGAGGTATTACTGGGGGAAGGGCAATTATGATGCAATTAGGCAAGATTTAGGATGCATAGGATGGCGAAGGAAACTGTAGGGGATGGGCACAATTGAAATGTGGAGCTTATTCAAGGACCAGCTACTGCGGGTTCTTGGTAAGTATGCACCGGTCAGGCAGGGAGGGAGTTGTTGAGAGAAGGAGCCGTGGTTTATTAAAGAAGTTGAATCTCTTGTCAAGACGAAAAAGGAGGCTTATGTAAAGATGAGACATGAAGGCTCAGTTAGGATGCTTGAGAGTTACAAATTAGCCAGGAAAGACCTAAAGAGAGAGCTAAGAGGAGGGGACATGAGAAGCCATTGGCGGATAGGATCAAGGAAAACCCTAAGGCTTTCTATAGGTAGATCAGGAATAAAAGAATGACTAGAGTAAGATTAGAGCCAATCAAGGACAGTGATGGGAAGTAGAGCATGGAGTCTGAGGAGAGAGGAGAAACGCTAAATGAATATTTTTTGTCAGTATTCACACTACAAAATGACAACGTTGTTGAGGAGAATACTGAGATCAGGGATTGAAGTTCGCAAGGAGGAGGTGTTAGATAAGTCCCCTGGGCCGGATGGGATTTATGCAGGGATTCTCTGAGGAGCCAGGGGAGGAGATTGCTGAGCCTTTGACTCTGATCTTTATGTTGTCATAGTCTACAGGAATAGTGCCAGAATTTTGGAGGATAGCAAATGTCCCCTTGTTCAAGAAGGGGAGCAGAGATAACCCTGGTAATTATAGACCAGTGAGCCTTACTTCGGTTGTGGGTAAAGTGTTGGAAAAGTTTATAAGAGATAGGTTTTATAATCGTCTAGAGAGGAATAAGTTCATTAGGGATAGTCAACAGGGTTTTGTGAAGGGGCGGTCGAGCCTCACAAACCTTATTGAGTTCTTTGAGAAGGTGACCAAGCAGGTGGATGAGGGTAAAGCAGTAGATGTGGTGTATGTGGATTTCAGTAAGGTATTCGATAAGGTTGTAGAAAGTATGGAGGCATGGGATTGAGGGGGATTTAGTGGTTTGGATCAGATATTGGCTAGCTGAAAGAAGACAGAGGGTGGTGGTTGATGGGAAATGTTCATCCTGGAGTTCAGTTATTATTGGGGTATCACAAGGATCGGTTTTGGGTATACTGCTGTTGTCATTTTTATAAACACCTGGATAAGTGCGTAGAAGGATGGGTTAGTAAATTTGTGGATGACACTAAGGTCGGTGGAGTTGTGGACAGTGCCAAAGGATATTGCAGGTTACAGAGGGATGTAGATAAGTTGCAGAGCTGGGCTGAGAGGTGGCAAATGGAGTTTAATGTGGAAACATGTGAGGTGATTCACTTTGGAAGGAGTAACAGGGATAAAGAGTACTGGGATAATGGTAAGATTCTTGGTAGTGCGGATGAGCAGGGAGATCTCGGTGTCCAGGTACACAGATCCCTGAAAGTTGCCACCCAGGTTGATAGGGTTGTTAAGAAGGCATACAGTGTTTTAGCTTTTATTAACAGAGGGATTGAGTTCCGGAACCATGAGGTTATGCTACAGCTGTACAAAACTCTGGTGTGGTCGCACTTGGAGTACTGTGTACAGTTCTGGTCACCGCATTATAGGAAGGATGTGGAAGCTTTGGAAAGGGTGCAGAGGAGGTTTACCAGGATGTTGCCTGGTATGGAGGAGAGATATTTGAGACTGTTTTTGTTTAAAAAAAGGTTGAAAGCTGACTTAATTACATATATTATAATCAGAGAGTGAGATAGGGTGGACATTGAGAGTCTTTTTCCTCAGATGGTGATGGCTAGCACGAGGGAACATAGCTTTAAATTGAGGGGTGATAGATATAGGATAGATGTCAGAGGTAGTGTCTTTATTCAAAGAGTAGTAGGGGCGTGGAACGCACTGCCTGCAATTTTAAGGGCATTTAAATGGTCATTGGATAGGAATGTGGAGCAGAATGGAGTAGTGTAGGTTTATTGGCTTCAGATTGGTTCCACAGGTCAGCGCAAAATTGAGGGCTGACAGTATGTGTGTGTGGGTGGGTGGGTGTGTGTGTCTATGTGCGTGTGTGGATGTATGTGTGTCTGTGTGTGTGTGTTTATGTCTGTGTGTCTATGTCTATGTGTGCATCTGTGTGTGTGTATGTCTGTATGTGTGGGTGTGTGTGCCTGTTAGTGTCTGTGTCTGTGTCTGTGTATGTCTGTGTGTGTGTGTGTCTGTGTGTGTGTCTATGTCTGCGTGTGTAGGTGTGTGTGCCTGTTTGTGTCTGTGTGTGTGCCTGTGTCTGTGTGCCTGTGTCTGTGTGTTATGTGTGTGCCTGTTTGTGTCTGTGTGGCTGTGGCTGTGTGTGTCTGTGTGTGTGTATATGTGTGTGTGTGTGTGTGTGTGTGTGTGGGGGGGGGGGTGTCTGCCTGTTTGTGTCTCTGTGTGTAGGTATGTCTGTGTGTGTGTGTCTGTGCCTGTGTCTGTGTGTGTGTGTGCCTGTGTATGTCTGTGTGTGTGTGTGTGGGTGGGTGTGTGTGTGTGTGTGTCTGTGCGTGTGTGTGTGTGTGTGTGTGCATGTGTCTGTGTGTGTGTGGGTGTGTGTGTCTGTGTGTGTGTGTCTGTCTGTGTGTGTGTCTGGCAAAATGTCCCCTGTCACAGAGAAAGAGAGATTGACTCTGAAATCACACCATGAGGCTGCGATGAGATTGAGAGGAGGTTGTTGTTATCACCAGCCCAGCTTCCAGCACAAGGGCAGATCCTTCACACCCTGCCAGACACAGGCCGCAATGGATTATTGATGTGCACAGAATTATACTGTCCCACTTAAACAAGTGAATGTGGGAAAAGAGCAGCAAGATCGAGGGAGAGAGAGAGAGAGAGAGAGAGAGAGAGAAAGACAGACAGACAGACAGAGTGAGACAGATGGACAGAGAGAGAGGGAGAGAGAGACAGACAGACAGACAGAGAAGCTGCCTCAAGATTAGAGTGGTGTTGGAAAAACACAGCAGGTCAGGCAGCATCCGAGAAGCAAGAAGATGAAGGGCTTTTGCCCGAAATGTCGATTCTGCTGCTCCTTTGATGCTGCCTGACCTGCTGTGCTTTTCCAGCAACACATTTTCACCTTTGTTCACTTTTAACCTGACTAAAACCTCCTCACCCCGAAGATCAGTCTGCTCCTGAACTCTGTACCAACATTGTCCTTTACCTGAGTGAAGACGGATGTGAAATAATTATTTACTGCTCAGCCAAAGTCCTCCAGCTCCCAACTCCCAACCCAGAATGGACCTTACTCTGTCCCTGATCATGATGTGGAGGTGCTGGTGTTGGATTGGGGTGGACAAAGTTACAAAGCACACAACACCAGGTTATAGTCCAACAGATTTAATTGGAAGCACTAGCTTTCAATAGACAATAGGGGGAATAGGTGCAAGAGTAGGCCATTCTGCCCTTCGAGCCTGCACCACCATTCAATATGATCATGGCTGATCATCCTTAATCAGTATCCTGTTCCTGCCTTATCTCCATAACCCTTGATCCCACTATCCTTGAGAGCTCTATCCAACTCTTTCTTAAATGAATCCAGAGACTGGGCCTCCACTGCCCTCTGGAAGCTAGTGCTTCCGATTAAACCCGATGGACTATAACCTGGTGTTGTGTGATTTGTAACTTTGTCCCTAATCATTGTCTCTTGCTTGACTTAGCCATAGATTATCTCGGGATCCACCTCCATGCCATCTCTTTGCTCCCCAATTACTTTCTTAAAGTCCACGGTAAACTTTCCAAACACCACCCTGGCCTCTGTGTGTATGTGTGAACAGCCACTATTCTTCCTTCTTACCCATTCCGGAATATTCCCTGGGCTTGTTGCTCTGACATTTCACTCAACAGAGAATATGCTGGGACAGGTCGTTCTGCCATACCTGCAACCCCATGTCAGAGAAAATCCTGCTGGAGAAGTTCACTCTCAGAAAATCAGCAGAAAGTTCGCGTTATACAAACAACACCCACAATCCCGCGATCGCGTTATAACCAATTCACACTGACAAAACACACGTGACAGCAGAACAGCCTATACCCTCACCAATTCAGGGACAGTACATGGATAGATACAGAGTAAAGCTCCTTCTACACTGTCCCTATCAAACACACCCAGCGCATGGACAGCACTGGGTTACACAGAGAGTAAAGCTCCCTCGACACTGTCCCCCATCAAACACTCCCAGCACAGGGACAGAACGGGGTTAGATACAGAGTAAAGCTCTCTCTACACTGTACCTCTATCAATCACACCCAGGGCAGGGACTGTACAGGGTTAGATACAGAGAAAAGCTCCCTCTACACTGTTCCCATCAAACACTCCCAGGATACTGTTTAAGAAGGGTGGTAAGGACAAGCCAGGGAACTATAGACCAGTGAGCCTGACGTCAGTGGTGGGCAACTTGTTGGAGGGAATCCTGAGGGACAGGATGTACAGGTATTTGGAAAGGCAAAGACTGATTCGGGATAGTCAACATGGCAGCGTGCATGGGAAATCATGTCTCACAAAGTTGATTGAATTTTTTGAAGAAGTAACAAAGAGGATTGATGAGGGCAGAGCGGTAGATGTGAGCTATGTGGAGTTCAGTAAGGCGTTCGACAAGGTTCCCCATGGGAGACTGATTAGCAAGGTTAGATTTGACAGAATACAGGGAGAACTAGCCATTTGGATACAGAACTGGCTCAAAGGTAAAAGACAGAGGGTGGTGGTGGAGGATTGTTTTTCAGACTGGAGGCCTGTGACCAGTGGAGTGCCACAAGGATCGGTGCTGGGTCCTCTACTTTTTGTCATTTATGTAAATGATTTGGATGCGAGCATAAGAGGTACAGTTAGTAAGTTTGCAGAAGACACCAAAATTGAAGATGTAGTGGACAGCGAAGAGGGTTACCTCAGATTACAACAGGATCTGGACCAGATGGGCCAATGGGCTGAGAAGTGGCAGATGGAGTTTAATTCAGATAAATGCGAGGTGCTGCATTTTGGGAAAGCAAATCTTAGCAGGACTTATACACTTAATGGTAAGGTCCTAGGGTGTGTTGCTGAACAAAGAGACCTTGGAGTGCAGGTTCATAGCTCCTTGAAAGTGGAGTCGCAGGTAGATAGGATAGTGAAGAAGGCGTTTGGTATGCTTTCCTTTATTGGTCAGAGTATTGAGTACAGGAGTTGGGAGGTCATGTTGCAGCTGTACAGGACATTGGTTAGGCCACTGTTGGAATATTGCGTGCAATTCTGGTCTCCTTCCTATCGGAAAGATGTGAAAGGATTCAGAAACGATTTACAAGGATTGGAGGATTTGAGCTACAGGGAGAGGCTGAACAGGCTGGGGCTGTTTTCCCTGGAGCGTCAGAGGTTCAGGAGTGACCTTATAGAGGTTTACAAAATTATGAGGGGCATGGATAGGATAAATAGACAAAGTCTCTTCCCTGGGGTGGGCGAGTCCAGAACTAGAGGGCATAGGTTTAGGGTGAGAGGGGAAAGATATAAAAGGGACCTAAGGGGAAACTTGATTCATACAGAGAGTGGTCTGTGTATGGAATGAGCTGCCAGAGAATGTGGTGGAGGCTGGTACAATTGCAACATTTAAGAGGCATGTGGATGGGTACGTGAATAGGAAGGGTTTGGAGGGATATGGTCTGGGTGCTGGCAGGTGGGACTAGATTGGGTTGGGATATCTGGTTGGCATGGACGGGTTGGACCGAAGGGTCCGTTTCTGTGCTATACATCTCTATGACTCTAAGAGACGGAGAGCACAGGATTAGATACAGAGTAAAGCTTCCTCTACACTTTCCCCTTCAAACACAACCAGGGCAGAGACAGTACAGGGTTATATACAGTGTAAAGCTCTCTCTACACTCTGTTGGTCATGTCCTTGCAGCTCAGTGAGTGAACTCTGGCTCTCTGCTGGGGCTGGGTAGTGGGCGGCACTGTGGCACAGTGGTCAGCACTGCTGCCTCACAGTGCCAGAGACCTGGGTTCAATTCCCGCCTCAGGCGACTGACTGTGTGGAGTTTGCACATTCTCCCTGTGTCTGCGCGGGTTTCCTCCGGGTGTTCCGGTTTCCTCCCACAGTCCAAAGATGTGCGGGTCAGGTGAATTGGCCATGCTAAATTGCCCGTAGTGTTAGGTAAATGTAGGGGTATGGGTGGGTTGCGCTTCGGCGGGTCGGTGTGGACTTGTTGGGCCGAAGGGCCTGTTTCCACACTGTAAGTAATCTAATCAAAGTTCCTGCTGGCTCCCAGGCAAACAGCCTGGATTCCCAAAACCCTAAACACAGTCTCAGCAGCTTTTGGGTGGAGTTACAGTCCCTCCCTTCTGGGAGTTGTGGTGGTGTGTGGTTTTGGTTTTGTCAGCTGATCCTGTGATTGGGTGAATGGTGATCCATTAGAAGGAGCATTTACCAATCGTTCCCGAGTCATGGTCGAGTCTGTAAGCAGCATAATGCTGGCGTTAAGGTTCCCAGAAATCACTGAAATTACTGAGAGTTCAGGGCATCCATTGCCTTCATTAATCTCACTTACACAGAGTGCCCCCTGGAAATTCAATTAGGATCTGATACCACCCAACGGTCATCCCTGAGGATAGAGCAATGCAGAGAGACTAATGTTAGCTTGGTGGGGAATCACTGATCTTGTATCATACTGAGCTGCCTGACACAGACAGAAAGAAGCCATTCAGTCCATCAGAATAATGCTGGCCATTGGTCAATATAAACAGTGGATCACCCTGTCTAACTATTGCCCATGGCCAGCTTACCCTGACTAATGCACTTAAAGGCCTCCCCACAGATATCCATCCTCATCATCAACATCCCGCTACCAGGGAATCTGTCCTTTGGCAAAGAAAATCCCTGAACCCCTTGAATCGATTCCAGTCTGTAACTCACTCCCAGATTTTTTCTGAACACATTGAGCCCAATTATGACGTTTTCTGAAACATGAAGACTGTTTCTCACTCCAGAGATCCTGTCAGACCGGCTCGGTTTCTCCAGCAGGCACTGTTGCCAACTCAGCGTTCGAGTATTGGCAGACTGCCAACTTGCAGAGCATCAGCAGTTCAATGTTCAACTTTACTCAAAATGTGTGGAGGCAGCTCACGGATAATGTCAGAGGGTCAGTGCTGAGGGAGTGCCGCACTGTCAGAGGGTCAGTGCTGAGGGAGTGTCGCACTGTCAGACGGTCAGTGCTGAGGGAGTGCCACACTGTCGGAGGGACAGTACTAAGGGAGTACCACACTGTCGGAGGGTCAGTGCTGAGGGTGTGCCGCACTGTCAGACGGTCAGTGCTGAGGGAGTGTCGCACTGTCAGAGGGTCAGTGCCGAGGGAGTGCAGCAGAGTTGGAGGGTCAGTGCTGAGGGAGTGTGGCAGTGTTGGAGGGTCAGTGCTGAGGGAGTGTAGCAGGGTTGGAGGGTCAGTGCTGAGGGAGTGTAACAGTGTTGGAGGGTCAGTGCTGAAGGAGTGTAACAGTGTTGGAGGGTCAGTGCTGAGGGAGTGTAGCAGTGTTGGAGGGTCAGTGCTGAGGGAGTGTAACAGTGTTGGAGGGTCAGTGCTGAAGGAGTGTAACAGTGTTGGAGGGTCAGTGCTGAGGGAGTGTAGCAGTGTTGGAGGGTCAGTGCTGAGGGTGTGTAACAGTGTTGGAGGGTCAGTGCTGGGGCAGTGTGGCAGAGTTGGAGGGTCAGTGCTGAGGGAGTGTGGCAGGGTTGGAGGGTCTGTGCTGAGGGAGTGTAGCAGGGTTGGAGGGTCTGTGCTGAGGGAGTGTAACAGTGTTGGAGGGTCAGTGCTGGGGGAGTGTGGCAGAGTTGGAGGGTCAGTGCTGAGGGAGTGTGGCAGGGTTGGAGGGTCTGTGCTGAGGGAGTGTGACCGTGTTGGAGGGTCAGTGCTGAGGGAGTGTAACAGGGTTGGAGGGTCAGTGCTGAGGGAGTGTAGCAGGGTTAGAGGGTCAGTGCTGAGGGAGTGTAACAGTGTTGGAGGGTCAGTGCTGAGGGAGTGTAGAAGGGTTGGAGGGTCAGTGCTGAGGGAGCGTAGCAGTGACGGAGGGTCTGTGCTGAGGAAGTGTAGCAGGGTTGGAGGGTCTGTGCTGAGGGAGTGTAACAGTGTTGGAGGGTCAGTGCTGGGGGAGTGTGGCAGAGTTGGAGGGTCAGTGCTGAGGGAGTGTGGCAGGGTTGGAGGGTCTGTGCTGAGGGAGTGTGACCGTGTTGGAGGGGCAGTGCTGAGGGAGTGTGGCAGTGTTGGAGGGTCAGTGCTGAGGGAGTGTGGCCGTGTTGGAGGGGCAGTGCTGAGGGAGTGTGGCAGGGTTGGAGGGTCAGTGCTGAGGGAGTGTGGCAGGGTTGGGGGGTCAGTGCTGAGGGAGTGTAGCAGTGTTGGAGGGTCTGTGCTGAGGGAGTGTGGCAGGGTTGGAGGGTCAGTGCTGAGGGAGTGTGGCAGGGTTGGGGGGTCAGTGCTGAGGGAGTGTAGCAGTGTTGGAGGGTCTGTGCTGAGGGAGTGTGGCAGGGTTGGAGGGTCAGTGTTGAGGGAGTGTGGCAGGGTTGGAGGGTCTGTGCTGAGGGAGTGTGGCAGGGTTGGAGGGTCAGTGCTGAGGGAGTGTAGCAGGGTTGGAGGGTCAGTGCTGAGGGAGTGTAGCAGGGTTGGAGGGGCAGTGCTGAGGGAGTGTGGCAGGGTTGGAGGGTGCCATTTTCAGGTAAGGTGTTAAAGTGTGGCTGCTGATGCCAGTGGAACGTTCCGTGATGCCATCCCTAATGTGTATTCCTCTATCCCCTTCAGAAAGATGCTGTGTGAAACAAGTGCAGCATCTCGATTGTAAACGCTGGGAGTGTGTCTCGCTAGCAGCAGTAGCAGCACACTCTCTGACAGCTGGTTCACATTCCAGCAACAGTCTCATGTAAAATTCATGTTGATAGCTTCATGTGAAACTGTGACAGGGCAATATCTCAGCTGCTGCAATGCCGGGGACTGAGTCTGTGTTGGCATCACATGGCCTGCCTTGCAGTAATATTCTGCAGCTCCCCATGGGCACGCACACTCACACACACACTGACACACTGACACACACACACACACACACACAGACACACTGACACACTGACACACACACACACACTCACGCACACACACTCCAACACTGACACAGCCACATACACACACTGACACACAGACTGACACACTGACACACACACACTCACGCACACACACACACACTCACGCACACACTGACACACACACACACACAGACACACACACTCACGCCCACACACACACACACACACACTCACGCACACACTCCAACACTGACACAGGCACATACACACATTGACACACACACACACTGACACACACACACACACACTGACACACGCACTGACACACACACACACTGACACACACACATTCACACACACACTCACACACCAACACAGACACGCACACACTCACACACACTGACAGACAGACACACACAAACACACACACACACACCCACACACTGACACAGACACACACACACTCGTACACACACACACACTGACACACACACACACACACACTCACGCACTCACTCACACACACACAGCCACACACACACACCCCCACACACTTTCTCACACACATACCCATACTCTCACACACACTCACATACACCCACACACACGTGTGCACACCCACTGGAAGTCAGGCCAAAGGAGCCGGGAACAGCTGTCGCTGTGTCCAGCCACTGAGCAGCAGCTTTGAATGTCCCCCTAGCTCCTGATGTCTGTGTGAGACAGGGAAGACCATCTCAGAGCGGGAGGCTGCTGTGGGGAACCCTTCCCCTGTGATTACGGGACTAAACCGAGGCTCCCAGCTACTGACTGTTTCACTCCAATGCTGACGTGGCTATCCTGGGTCTTGGTTGGAACTTATTCATGGATGAGGGGGGTTTCTGACTAGGGCAGCATTTACCCTTTCACTGACACTCTCATTCGTTTGGCCGAACTGGTCCTCACCCTTAACAATTTCTCCTTCGAATCCTCCCACTTCCTCCAGACCAAAGGGGTAGGCATGGGCACCCGTATAGGCCCCAGCTATGCCTGTCTCTTTGTTGGCTACATAGAACAGTTGATCTTCTGTAATTACACCAGCACCACTCCCCACCTCTTCCTCCGCTACATTGATGACTGCATTGGCGCCACCTCATGCTCCCGCGAGGAGGTTGAGCAATTCATCAACTTCACCAACACATTCCACCCTGACCTTAAATTTACCTGGACCATCTCCTACACCTCCCTCCCCTTCCTGGACCTCTCCATCTCCATTAATGACGACTGACTTGACACTGACATTTTTTACAACCCCACCGACTCCCACAGCTACCTGGATTACATCTCTTCCCACCCTACCTCTTGCAAATATGCCATCCCGTATTCCCAATTCCTCCACCTCCGCCGTATCTGCTCCCAGGAGGACTAGTTCCACCACAGAACTCACCAGATGGCCTCCTTCTTTAGAGACGCAATTTCCCTTCCCACGTGGTTAAAGATGCCCTCCAACTCATCCACATCCCGCACCTCCGCCCTCAGACCACATCCCTCCAACCGTAACAAGGACAGAACGCCCCTGGTGCTCACCTTCCACCCTACCAACCTTCGCATAAACCAAATCATCCGCCGACATTTCCGCCACCTCCAAAAAGACCCCACCACCAGGGATATATTTCCCTCCCCACCCCTTTCTGCCTTCCGTAAAGACCGTTCCCTCCGTGATTACCTGGTCAGGTCCACGTCCCCCTACAACCCACCCTCCCATCCTGGCACCTTCCCCTGCCACCGCAGGAACTGTAAAACCTGCGCCCACACCTCCTCCCTCACCTTTATCCAAGGCCCTAAAGGAGCCTTCCACATCCATCAAAGTTTTACCTGCACATCCACTAATATCATTTATTGTATCCGTTGCTCCCGATGCGGTCTCCTCTACATTGGGGAGACTGGGCGCCTCCTAGCAGAGCGCTTTAGGGAACATCTCCGGGACACCCGTACCAATCAACCACACCGCCCCGTGGCCCAACATTTCAACTCCCCCTCCCACTCTGCCGAGGACATGGAGGTCCTGGGCCTCCTTCACCGCCGCTCCCTCACCACCAGACGCCTGGAGGAAGAACGCCTCATCTTCCGCCTCGGAACACTTCAACCCCAGGGCATCAATGTGGACTTCAACAGCTTCCTCATTTCCCCTTCCCCCACCTCACCCTAGTTCCAAACTTCCAGCTCAGCACTGTCCCCATGACATGTCCGGACTTGTCCTACCTGCCTATCTCCTTTTCCACCTATCCACTCCACCCTCTCCTCCCTGACCTATCACCTTCATCCCCTCCCCCACTCACCCATTGTACTCTATGCTACTCCCTCCCCACCCCCACCCCCCTCTAGCTTATCTCTCCACGCTTCAGGCTCACTGCCTTTATTCCTGATGAAGGGCTTTTGCCCGATACGTCGATTTCGCTGCTCGTTGGATGCTGCCTGAACTGCTGTGCTCTTCCAGCACCACTCTAATCTAGACTCTGGTTTCCAGCATCTGCAGTCATTGTTTTTACCCGGCATTTACTGCACATCCCTAATTGTCCAGGGGACAGTTAAGAGTCACCCACATTGCTGTGGGTCTGGAGTCACGTGTAGGCCAGACCAGGTCAGGATGGCAGTTCCCTTCCCTAAAGGACATTAGTGAACCAGATGAGTTTCTCCAATGGATCATTAGACTCATAATTCCAGAAGTTTTATTGAATTCTAATTCCAACACCTGCCATGGTGGGATTCGAACCCAGGTCCCCAGAACATTTCCTGGGTCTCTGGATTAACTGCCTGGTGATAATACCACTAGGCCATCACCTCTCCTTCAGCAATGGCTGCTACCATGTTCCAAAGAATCTCCAAGGAACAACACCTCCATTTCCACTTTGACATGTTACAGGCTGAGAGTCTCAACTCTGAATGTCCCACCTGCACAGCCCGACTGCTCGACCCTCGTGTTTGATTCAATTCTCATCCCCCATTTGTCCTCCCTTTGGATTTTGCTCGGAATGTTCTTCCCTCCCTGTCAACAGCCTATTTTCCATGGCCCCTTTAGTTCTGAAGATGAGTCAGACTACACTCATAACATTAACTCTGTTTCTCTCTCTACAGGTGCTGAAAGGTGGGCGGCACGGTGGCACAGTGGTTAGCACTGCTGCCTCACAGCGCCTGAGACCTGGGTTCAAATCCCGACTCAGGCGACTGACTGTGTGGAGTTTGCACGTTCTCCCTGTGTCTGCGTGGGTTTCCTCCGGGTGCTCCGGTTTCCTCCCACAGTCACAAAGATGTGCGGGTCAGGTGAATTGGCCATGCTAAATTGCCCGTAGTGTTAGGTAAGGGGTAAATGTAGGGGTATGGGTGGGTTGCGCTTCGGCGGGTCAGTGTGGACTTGTTGGGCCGAAGGGCCTGTTTCCACACTGTAAGTCTAATCTAATCTAAAGACCTGCCGAGTTTCTCCAGCACTTTCTGTTTCCATGGCAACAAATGTTCTTCATTGGGGAATGTTCTAGAATTTGGATTCAAATTTATTTATGGGTATGTTGGAGGGGGAGCAGTATTTAATGGGTATGTTGGAGGGGGGAGCAGTATTTATGGGTATGTCAGAGGGGGAGCAGTATGTATTGCCCATTTCCCACTAATCATCTAGGACTGAATGGTTTGCCAAATCACAACAGAGGGCAGGTCAGAGCCACCCTACTGGTCTGGGGCTGCAGCCATTCAGCCTGTCCTGGTCATACTAACCTACTAGCTCACTGACTCTCCTCCATTCCCACTGACCACACACAACATTTAGTTTCAAATCCACAATATACATTCAAATCTCAAAAATACAATACAGAGTGATGATATATTCCATACCTCATTAGTTTAAAGTTTGATTTGCATTTCTATATTGTGCATGTTCAGAAGGGTAATTTTGAATTGTGCGTCTGGTATATGCACTGAAAAGTGTATTGTTATTTTTAAAGGAACATCCGTGGGGAGAATGTTGCAGAATTTTATGTCGACAATGGGTAGGAAAAGGAGGGAGGGGGGTGGCCTGGCGCTGAGTAACAAGGAACAGGACAATCGAGACGGAAACAAATTTACCTTTAGTTAGAGGGAAGCAGCCGGACGGTCAGTGAATGTAAGGGAAGCAGCTAATTCTGAGACAACGCCTTTAAGTGCGTCATGGGAAATGACATCATCACAGGAAATGACATCACCAACCCAAGGAAACCTAAACACATAAATAGAAAGTATGCCATACTACCAGTGCTTCACCAGAGGCTCACTGATGATGTTACCTGGTAGGGGGACGAAACATTTGAAAACAAACCTTCCAGCTCAGTGAGCAAACCTACACCCAGAACAACACGCACTGTCCAGCAACTCGTCAACATGTTACATCCTGTCTCCTTATTCTTTTCTATGGATTGTAATGTATTAAAGCACTTGTTTATTTTTTGATGGTGACTGAGTTGGAGATTCTGTGCCTTACAATCGTGTCCTCCATAGCCACCTGATGGAGCGTCGCTCCGAAAGCTAGTGCTTCCAATTACACCTGTTGGACTATAACCTGGTGTTGTGTGATTTTTAACTTTGATGGTGACTGAGTGTATTTGTGGTTTTGAAGGGGTATAGTTTAAATTGCATAAACTTGAAATCCTTTTGGATCTCTGTTCTTGTTAAAGTTAACTACATTACAATAAATGGTGTGATTTGTTTCACTGTTAGTGATAAAACCCATGGGTGTGAGTTGCTTTTGTCCTCAGTAACCGTCATTCAGGCAGATAAGTTCTACTACTGGTCTCCTACGGGCAATTTGTGAAGGTTTGAGGAACAGTCAGATATAATTATTGATCACACACTTCCCAACTCATTCATGACTGTTCAATGTGCTATTATCTGCTAACAACCTGATGCTATTGTGATACTCAAGGAGAAAGTGAGGTCTGCAGATGCTGGAGAGTAGAGCTGAAAATGTGTTGCTGGAAAAGCGCAGCAGGTCAGGCAGCATCCAAGGAACAGGAAATTCAACGTTTCGGGCATAATTCCTGAAGAAGGGCTTATACCCGAAACGTCGAATCTCCTGTTCCTTGGATGCTGCCTGACCTGCTGCGCTTTTCCAGCAACACATTCTTCAGCTATTGTGATACTCATCAACTCTCTCATTGTTATGCTGTTCTCACTTCAGAATGCACAGTTTTATTATGGGATTTATTACCCGACCCTAGTTGCCCCTTGAGAGGGTGGGGGTGAGCTGCCTTCCTGACCTGCTGCAGTCCATGTGCTGTGGGCTGACCCACAATGCCCTGAGGGAGGGAATCCCAGGATTCTGACCCAGTGAGAGTGGCGATATATTTCCAAGTCAGGATGGTGAGGGGCTTGGAGGGGAATCTGCAGGGGGTGGTGTTCCCATGTATGTGCTGCCCCTGTCTGTCTAGACGGAAGTGGTCGTGGGTTTGGAAGGTGCTGCCTGAGGATCTTTGGTGAATTTCTGCAGTGCACCTTGTAGATGGTCCACACTGCTGCTACTGAGTGTCGGTGGTGGAGGGACTGAATATATAAGGAGGTAGATGGGGTGCTAATCACACAATCTGCTTTGTCCTAAATGGTGTCAAGCTTCTTGAATGCTGTTGGAGCTGCACCCATCCAGACAAGTGGGGAGTATTCCCTCACACTCCTGACTGGTGCCTTGGAGATGGTGGACAGGCCTTGGGGAGTCAGGAGGTGAGTTACCCACTGCAGTATTCCTAGTCTCTGACCTGCTGTTGTAGCCTCAGTGTTTATGTGGTGAGTGCAGTTGAGTTTCTGATCAATGGTAGACCCCACATGTTGATAGTAGGGGATTCAGTGACAGTAACACCATTGAATGTCAAGGGGCGATAGTTAGATTGTCTTTTATTGGTGATGATCTGGATGTAGGTTTGCTCGCTGAGCTGGGAGATTCACTTCTAGACTTTTCATCACCCTACTGGGTAACATCTTCAATGGGCCTCAGGCGAAGCAGTGTACATGATTCTTGCTTTCGATTTATATGTTTGGGCTTCTTTTGGGTTAGTGCTGTTATTTCCTGTGGTGATGTCATTTCCTGTTCTTTTTTTCGGGGTGGTAGATGGGGTCTAATTCGAGGTGTTTTGATGCTTGATGCTTCTAGGAATTCTTGTGCGTGTCTCTGTTTGGCTTGTCCTAGGATGGATGTGTTGTCCCAGTCGCAGTTACATACGGATGAGGAAGGACACCACTTAGTAGGGTGACGAAACGTCTGGGAATGAACCTTCCAGCTCAGTGAGCAAACCTACATCCAGAACCTCAACCTGAGCTACAAATCTTATCAAAACGTGGTAATTGGTGATGATCATTGCCTGGCATTTGTGTGGCATGAATGTTATTAATCATTTCTCTGCCCAAGCCTGGATATTGTCCAGATCTTGTTGCATTTGGACATGGACTGCTTCAGTCTCTGAGGAATTACAAATGGTGCTGATCACTGTGTGATTACCAGGGAACATCCTCACTTCTGCCCTTATGACAGAGGGAAGGTCATTGATGAAGCAGCTGAAGATGGGTGGGCTGAGGACACTACCCTGAGGAGTTCCAGTAAGAGAGAGAAGATTTGGAGGAGTTGTGAAGGAATTATTTTGATCATCCAGATGGTGGTAGGAATGTAGACCTCAAGGCCTGTAAGAGGCTGAAACCCTCATAACAATGAAGATATATCTAGATGTGCACTTGTGATGTCTAGGCATACTAGTGATGGACCAAGTGCTGGGAAATGGGGTTGGAGTAGGTATGAGGTTGGGTTTTGATCAGTACGGATTCTATGGGCCGAAGGGCCTTTGTCTGTGCTGCATATTTCTGTGACTGCAGGGATGTTGTTACATTAACTGTAAGCATTAATGTGTTGCTGTGGTACTGTTCACATTTGGTCACTAGGTGTATCTGTGTTGCTGTGTCCCGTTCCTGTGTTACTCTGAATGGTGTACTTATGCACTACATTGAAATGCAGTGAGTTTTACATCTTCAATGAATTATCACTTGATTGTGAGCTTTCTGAAATATGGTGATCTGTTTCAGGGTCCCCTTGCCTGGTATGATAGTAGAGATCAATAGGGTTCAGGAGAAATATATTCCAGTCAGAAATACGAACAAACTATCCATGAATAAAATACAAGTTTTAAATAAGGAGGTGAAGATAAAATTGAATCTAAAGATGAAGGGCAGGCAAATAAAAAAATAACCTCCGTGTAAGGAATGGCTGCCAGCAGAATACTGAATAGACTCTGTGGCTTCATTTACAATAAGAAAGACTTAGAAAGTAATTAAAAAAGACAATTACAAAGGCCAAAGTGAAATAAAAAAATCACATAAATAGTCATGTGCAGCCAGGACAATAGCTCAGTGGTTAGCACTTGCTACCTCACAGTGCCAGGGACCTGGGTTCGATTCCAGCCTCGGGTAACTGTCTGTGTGGAGTTTGCACATTCATAAATCCATGAGTCCAGCTCTGTTCAAAAACAGAACGATTGTCCAAGTTTCTATTCTCCTCAATAATAAACTCCAGCATCATCATCGCCCATTACTAATGCAAGCCCCTTTAGCAGCCCCCGTGCCCAGCTCTGACCTGCTCTCACATTCGGTGATCCCACCATTTTACTGGAAATAAGTGAAGGTACAAATCCACAACACAACCAGCCCCGATAGAGATAGGGAAGGAGATGAGAGTGGGAGATACAGAGACTGAGAGAAGTGCTTTTGATTCATTCACAGATCAGGGTTTCACTGGCTGGACCAGTATTTATTACCCTGGGGAGAAAGGGAGGTCTGCAGATGCTGGAGATCAGAGCTGAAAATGTGTTGCTGGAAAAGCGCAGCAGGTCAGGCAGCATCCAAGGAACAGGAGAATCGACGTTTCGGGCATAAGCCCTTCTTCAGGAATGAGGAGAGGGTGCCAGGCAGGCTAAGATAAAAGGTAGGGAGGAGGGACTTGGGGGAGGGGCGATGGAGATGTGATAGGTGGAAGGAGGTCAACATGAGGGTGATAGGCCGGAGTGGGGTGGGGGCGGAGAGGTCAGGAAGAAGATTGCAGGTTAGGAGGGCGGTGCTGAGTTTGAGGGATTCAAGTGAGACAAGGTGGGGGGAGGGGAAATGAGGAAACTGGAGAAATCTGAGTTCATCCCTTGTGGTTGGAGGGTTCCCAGGCGGAAGATGAGGCGCTCTTCCTCCAACCGTCATGTTGTTATGGTCTGGTGACATGCAGGTCCTTGGACTCCTCCATCGCCAGAACATAACAACACGACGGTTGGAGGAAGAGCGCCTGAAGAAGAGCTCATGCCTGAAACGTCGATTCTCCTGCTCTTTGGATGCTGCCTGATGTGATGCTTCCAGCAACACATTCTCAGCTCTGATCTCCAGCATCTGCAGTCCTCACTTTCTCCTCACGTGGAGGGCAGCCCAGATAAGAGTGGCAGTTTCCCTCCCAAAAGGCCATTAGTGATCCAGATGGGTTTTTCCAACAATGGATTCATGATCTTCATTAGATTCTTAATTCCAGATTTTTATTGGATTCAAATTCCACCAGCTCCTGCGCTGGGATGTGAACCCAGGTCTCCAGAACATTACCTGGCACTCTGGATTAACAGCCCAGGGATAATGCCACTGGCCCATAGCATCCTCATCAACTGCCCTGAAAGAGACAGCAAAGGAGAGATGGGAGAGAGAGAGAAAGAGATGGGAGAAGTTGATGCTGAGGGGCAGAGAGAGAGAGAGAAGAGGCAGAGTTGGGCAGATGGAAATGAGTTTGAGAGAAAATGAAGAGAGGGTTGTTTGAGAGAGAGTGACAGGGACAAATGGGGAGTGAAAGAGAGAGAGAGACTAGGAGAGAAACAGAGTAAAAGATAAACAGAGCAGAAAAACAATTGTGACTTGAAATCGACGCAGGGAAAGGAAAATGGGAGGGAACTATTGGAGAGAGAGAGAGCGGGAGAAAGAGAGGGATAATGATAGAGACAGAGTAATCGAGAGATGAAGGTGCACACAGTAATCTGCTGTCAGACCGGTTTTAAATACTGCACCATCTGTTCAGCAGCCTCTGAAGGTTGAGAGCTTTCTGATTTCCCTGATAGCTGTGGTCACATTGTTCTGGTTTCAATGATTTCAGAGACACAGCCTGTCAGTGTCTGAGAGCACTCTACTTCATCAGGTCAAATGGAAATATTTGAGGACAAATGAACCTTCGATTTCCTGATGAATGAACAGCGTTAAAATATTGTCCCAACAGCAAATGGAATGCTGCCCACCAGCGCGAGCCATTCTCCTCCAGTCTATGAATGGGAATGGTTCCTGACTGAGTGCCTTTAGCTGAGGCAGGAAGGAGCTGGAATATGAAAGCATTTGATCCTGTTTTATTTCACTGTTTGAGTGAATCCAAACCACTCGATGGAAACACAGGGACTACAGACATAGCGGTGTCATTACATAGAAACATAGAAGGTAGGAACAGGAGGAGGCCATTCGGCCCCTTGACCCTGCCCCGCCATTTGTCAGGATCATAGCCCATTGTCCAACCCAACATCCTAATCCTGCATTCTCTCTGTAACCTTTGATCTCATTTCAGTTCAGTGACCACAGAAACCAATCAATAAAAACAATCACAGAGAAAGAAATCTCCTCCCCTACCTCCCCACCTCTCCTCCCCTCCCCTCCCCTTCCCTCCCCACCTCCTCTCCTCCTCCCTCCCTCCCCACCTCCTCTCCTCCCCTCCCCCTCCCCTACTTCCCCTCCCCCTCTCCTCCTCTCCCCCTCCCCTCCCCTCCCCTCCCCTCCCCTACCTCCCTCTCCCCTCCCCTCCCCTACCTCCCCTCCCCTCCCCACCTCCTCTCCTCCTCTCCCCCTCCCCTCCCGATCTCCCTGCATGTGTCTCCTCCATTCCTCTCCCTTCTACTTGCCCCTTCCTCTCCCCCCTCTTATTCTCCTCCCTTCATCTCTCATTCACTCCCCACCTTCCTTCCTCTCCTCCACTTCCACACCCCTCCCTTCCTCTTCTTCCTCCACCTTCCTCCTTTCCAATACAGAGCCCCTCCCACTCCTTTACCCAAACCCCCTCTTTGCCTCTCTCCTCCTCATTGAGTTCTCTCTCTCTCCCTTTCTCTCTCTTTCCCTCTCTCCCCCTCTCTCTCCCTCACTCTCTCCCTCTCCTTCCCTCTCCCTCCCCCTCTCCCCTCCCCTCTGTCCCCTCTCCCCTCCCCCCTCCTCTCTCTCTCTCTCTCTCTCGCACTCTCTCATCCTGACTTGGTCTGGCCTACATATGACTCCTGACCCACAGCAACGTGGTCAACTGCTAACTGCCCTCTGGGGCATTAGGGCTGGGCAATAAATGCTGCTCTGGGCCAGTGACACCCACATCCCTAAACGCTAACCCCTCTCACAAACCTCGCCCCCAACCTACACGCTATCTTGATGCTGGGGATAGAAGAGGCGCTAGACAAATGCAAGGTCTCAGCTTCCCCAGTGGGTGATGTCTCCGAGGACTGAGCACTGATGGCGTTACACAGGGACAGCTTAAACTCAGATTTTCAGATGGAACGTTTGTTCTGAAGTGATCTCGACTCCCCCTGAACAGCAGGAAGCTGAACAAGACCAGTCTGACCCACACTGAGACCTGCCTCATGGCCTCTGAGGCAGTAATCCGTTTGTAGGATTTCCTGGTCTCCCTGTTTCAGCACTGCCTTGGAAGAGGCTTTATCATCGCTGGATTCTTTGTTATTTTGCATGTTCCTGATTAAATTTGCCCACTTCCCCAGTGTCCCCAGGGTCTCTATAACCCTCCCAATCCCTATACACCAATCATTTCGGACTCTACATCAGCAGCTGCCCAGGATCCCAGGGTCTGCAATTCCCTCATTAAGATGCTCATTTAAAACATTTATTTACTTCCATTTGTTCAGGAGAGGTGTCAGAATGTCACTGAGCACTGGTTCAGATCCCGTGGGGACATCTGAATTCACCATCAACCTGGAATTCAAATACTGGGTGTCCCGGGGCTTGGGTAACCGCGGTAGATCATTGACACATGAACATCCTTTAAGAAAGGGAATCTTACACTGTTTGCTCTACACGTGACTCCAGACCACAGTAATCTGGCTGACTCTGAGGTGACCAGACTGACAGAAGCCCACATCCCGTTGATGAATAGTTATTCCGAAAGCTCTCGCTCACCAGTTTCCTGACGGCACTATAGGCTGGTTGATTGTTGTGTGAGGTGTCAATGGATGAGGTGTTACCCCAGCCTGTTATCCCAAAAAACATTCCCTGAGACTCCTGATGGTGAATGTTCCTTCACTTATTGGAACGGAGCTGTGTGGTAGTAATCCGATCAGTAATCCGATTAGTAATCCGATTAGTAACCTCAGGAATCCCATCAGCAAACCGATCAGGAATCTGATCAAACTGTCCCTGACACTGAGCTACATTTCGGTTCTTAGTCCCTTATGACATCAACCCACACCTTCCCACTGCCACCCCCACACCCACCCCCACCCCCACACACCCACACACACCCATACCCACACACACACACACACCCACCCACACCCATACCCACCCACCCACACACCCACACTCACACCCACCCACACACCCACACGCATGCACGCACACACACAGACACTCACCCACACATACTCACCCACACATACACACACACACTCACACACACAAACTCTCTCTCTCTCTCTCTGCCTGTCTCTCTGGAAGGAGGGAAGCTTCCTCAGGGGTTTTAAGAGGATGATATTTCCTTGTTTGTGCGGTAATACTGGGCAACACCGACATCCATAACAACAGGAACTAATGACAAGAACCATCTCAAAGTGAAGTTAATCCTGGTGTGAAAATCCCTTTATGTGCATGACCACAAACTCATACAAAGACACAAAGGTCTCCTTCCTGCAGACTGTCTACTGTAGGATACTGAAAGTAAAGCTATAATTGGAATCTGACAGTGAGAATCTCAGAGTTGCTCCAGTGTGGATCCTCCACAGGGCATCCCACCCAGCACCCGGCCCTACCCGGTCTCTGTAAATGTATATTCTCCAAGGCGAACCCACCAAGTTTACACATCTCTGCTCACGACCGGCAATTCAGCAAAGCCAATCCACCTGAAGGTGCACATCTGTGGGCTGTTGGAGGAAACCAGAACTTCCCGGGAAAACTCACACAGATGCCTTAGTGTGGAGAGAAACCTAGCTCCCTGACGGTGTGACGTAGCGATGTAAACACTGAGCACGATGCTGCCTCTGTTTGATACACCCTCAGCACTGACCCTCCGACAGTGCGGCACTCCCTCAGCACTGACCCTCCGACAGTGCGGCACTCCCTCAGCACTGACCCTCCGACAGTGCGGCACTCCCT
The DNA here is from genome assembly GCF_020745735.1 of Hemiscyllium ocellatum. NCBI lineage: Eukaryota > Metazoa > Chordata > Chondrichthyes > Orectolobiformes > Hemiscylliidae > Hemiscyllium > Hemiscyllium ocellatum. The sequence goes on along the minus strand of NC_083425.1, from coordinate 4,025,972 downwards.
CAGCACTGACCCTCCGACAGTGCGGCACTCCCTCAGCGCTGACCCTCCGACAGTGCAGCACTCCCTCAGCGCTGACCCTCCGACAGTGAGGCACTCCCTCAGCGCTGACCCTCCGACAGTGCGGCACTCCCTCAGCACTGACCCTCCGACAGTGCGGCACTCCCTCAGCACTGACCCTCCGACAGTGCGGCACTCTCTCAGCACTGACCCTCCGACAGTGCGGCACACCCTCAGCACTGATCCTCCAACAGTGCGGCACTCCCTCAACACTGACCCTCTGACAGTGCTGCACTCCCTCAGCACTGACCCTCCGACAGTGCGGCACTCCCTCAGCGCTGACCCTCCGACAGTGCGGCACTCCCTCAGCACTGACCCTCCGACAGTGCGGCACACCCTCAGCACTGATCCTCCAACAGTGCGGCACTCCCTCAACACTGACCCTCTGACAGTGCGGCTCTCCCTCAGCACTGACTCTCCGACAGTGCAGCACTCCCTCAGCACTGACCCTCCGACAGTGCGGCACTCCCTCAGCACTGACCCTCCGACAGTGCAGCACTCCCTCAGCACTGACCCTCCGACAGTGCGGCACTCCCTCAGCACTAACCCTCTGACAGTGCGGCACTCCCTCAGCACTGACCCTCTGACAGTGCGGCCCTCCCTCAGCACTGACCCTCCGACAGTGCTGCACTCCCTCAGCACTGACCCTCCGACAGTGCGGCCCTCCCTCAGCATTGACCCTCTGATAGTGCAGCACTCCCTCAGCACTGACCCTCCGACAGTGCGGCACTCTCTCAGCACTGACCCTCCGACAGTGAGGCACTCCCTCAGCACCGACCCTCCGACAGTGCGGCACTCCCTCAGCACCGACCCTCCGACAGTGAGGCACTCCCTCAGCACTGACCCTCCGACAGTGCGGCACTCCCTCAGCACTGACCCTCCGACAGTGCGGCACTCCCTCAGCGCTGACCCTCCGACAGTGCGGCACTCCCTCAGCGCTGACCCTCCGACAGTGCGGCACTCCCTCAGCGCTGACCCTCCGACAGTGCGGCGCTCCCTTAGCGCTGACCCTCCGACAGTGCGGCACTCCCTCAGCACTGACCCTCCGACAGTGCGGCACTCCCTCAGCACTGACCCTCCGACAGTGCGGCACTCCCTCAGCGCTGACCCTCCGACAGTGCGGCACTCCCTCAGCGCTGACCCTCCGACAGTGCGGCACTCCCTCAGCACTGACCCTCCGACAGTGCGGCACTCCCTCAGCGCTGACCCTCCGACAGTGCGGCACTCCCTCAGCGCTGACCCTCCGACAGTGCGGCACTCCCTCAGCGCTGACCCTCCGACAGTGCGGCACTCCCTTAGCACTGACCCTCCGACAGTGCAGCACTCCCTTAGCACTGATCCTCCAACAGTGCGGCACTCCCTCAACACTGACCCTCTGACAGTGCTGCACTCCCTCAGTACTGACCCTCCGACAGTGCGGCACTCCCTCAGCACTGACCCTCCGACAGTGCAGCACTCCCTCAGCACTGACCCTCCGACAGTGCGGCACTCCCTCAGCACTGACCCTCTGACAGTGCGGACCTCCCTCAGCACTGACCCTCTGACAGTGCGGCCCTCCCTCAGCACTGACCCTCCGACAGTGCTGCACTCCCTCAGCACTGACCCTCCGACAGTGCGGCACTCCCTCAGCATTGACCCTCTGATAGTGGAGCACTCCCTCAGCACTGACCCTCCGACAGTGCGGCACTCCCTCAGCGCTGACCCTCCGATAGTGCAGCACTCCCTCAGCACTGACCCTCCGACAGTGCGGCACTCCCTCAGCACTGACCCTCCGACAGTGCGGCCCTCCCTCAGCGCTGACCCTCCGATAGTGCAGCACTCCCTCAGCACTGACCCTCCGACAGTGCGGCACTCCCTCAGTACTGACCCTCCGACAGTGCGGCACTCCCTCAGCACTGACCCTCCGACAGTGCGGCACTCCCTCAGCACTGACCCTCCAACAGTGCGGCACTCCCTCAGCACTGACCCTCCGACAGTGCGGCACTCCCTCAGCACTGACCCTCCGACAGTGCGGCACTCCCTCAGCACTGACCCTCCGACAGTGCGGCACTCCCTCAGCACTGACCCTCTCAGGATTGTGTGCCCTGTGTATTGCTGAGGATCAGGCTGGTGCGCTGTGCGATACCGGAGACACACCTCTCCGACTGGGGACACAGGGTGTGTCAGTGTTTAGAATACCTGGGGCTTTAATCTTCCTATTGGTGAGTCTGCGCACACTCATCCATGACCCTCTAACAGGGCTGAGAGAAATCCAGTCTACTGCGATATTACTGAGCGTGTTGGCAGTGGGGGTGGGTTGTAGTTGGGGGTGGGTTGTAGTTGGGGGTGGGTTGTATTTGGAGCTGGGCTGTAGGCAATCCCAGCATTTCCGCTCCCTCCCTGCTGTCTGGTCTGATCCCTGCACACAGCCTGCGGTTTGGCCAGCTATTTCTGCAACACTGTGTCTGGGGGGACAGACATGTTTTCCCAATCAGCGGGGGCAAGGAATCAATGGAGTAATTTATTGGTGCACGTTCGCGGGAGGGTCCTGCTGATGGAAACCTGCCCGAGGTAATCTGTGGGACCGATGCCATGTCATGTATCCGAATGCAGCCGCTGATGGTGTCGAGTTCCAGGCATGAGGTCTGCATGTCACTGCTGATCCTGGCACCTTGTGGAGCATGGCTCTGTCACTTGGGGAGACGGGCAGTGCCCTGATAATTCTCATGGAAACCAGGAATAGGAAGAGGCCATTCAGCCCTTCCACTCTCCCTCTACTGTTCAGTGACCATGGCTACTCCTCTACCTCAACACCACTTTCCCACCCCCTCCCCATAGCCCCCTTTGATGCCTTTCCAATGTAGAAGTGTATCTCTCTCTCTTTCCAGAACATATTGAGTGACCTGGCATCCACAGCGCTGATTGATGAGTGATTGTCCGTCCCATGTACCGAGACCCAGTGGGAAATGTTGGTTTGGGAGTTGCACAGGCAGGTTATACCACACATAGTGCCTCAGGGTAACAGGCCAGCTGCAGCGTAGAGTGTGACAGTCATGGAGAAGGGGCAGAGGGAAGGATTGAGATTGGCATTTGAGAGATTTGTTGACAGCAGGAAGCCGTCAGTGGTAGTGAATTTCACAGACTGACCATCCTCTGGGAGAAGAACTCTTTCTTCTCCCAGAGGGCGGCACGGTGGCACAGTGGTTAGCACTGCTGCCTCACAGCGCCAGAGACCTGGGTTCAATTCCCACCTCAGGCAACTGACTGTGTGGAGTTTGCACCTTCTCCCCGTGTCTGCGTGGGTTTCCTCCGGGTGCTCCGGTTTCCTCCCACAGTCCAAAGATGTGCAGGTCGGGTGAATTGGCCATGCTAAATTGCCCGTAGTGTTAGGTAAGGGGTATATGTAGGGGTATGGGTGGGTTGCGCTTCGGCGGGTCGGTGTGGACTTGTTGGGCCGAAGGGCCTGTTTCCACACTGTAAGTAATCTAATCTAGTAATCTAATCTAATCTTTCCTCATCTCCATCCTGAATGGTTTATCCCTGATCCTGAGGCAGTGACTCTCACACACACACAGATTCACACACACACCCTTTTATTCACTCACACAGATAGACACACACACACACACACACAGACACACAGACACTCTCACACACAGACACACGCACACACTCACACACAGACACACACAGACAGACACACACATACACACTCACACAGACTCACACACAGACAAACAGACTCACACACACAGACACACACACACTCAGACTCACACACACACACATTCACACACAGAGACTCACACATAGACTCACACACAGACACAGACTCACACACACACACACAAACACACACAGACACACACACAGACTCACACACGACACACACACAGACACACTCACAGACTCACACACACACACTCACACAGACTCACACACACTCTCTCACACACACACACACACACACATTCACACACACACACACACACACACATATACACACACACACGCACACACTCACACACACACAGACACACACAAACAGACACATCTCACAAGCTGCATCTACTGTGTGTGGCTGTGTTAGAACTTCGTCATTTCAGTCGGATCCCCTTCCAAATGCAAGAGATTAACAGGCCGGGGGAAACCAGTCACTCCTCATGGGATAGTCCTGCCATCCCCAGAGTGAACTTGCTGCAAATTTTATCCTTTCTTAACTAGGGAGAGCAAAACCACACCCAATACTCAGGGTGTGCCCTCACCGGGTCCCTGTCAAACTGCAGCAGGACGTCTCCATGGTAAGGGTTGTCTTTGAGCTGACAGATAGACCGGGGGAATAATTGGATGAAGTTAGACTCCACTCCCTACAGGGTCACAGGTCACAGGTCACATGTGCTTTGTTCCCGACCCAATCCCAAACTGGTATTGTCTGTCCCAGAGTGAATGAAGAAATCTTTCAGGAATGTCCCATTCATCTCTCTGAGTGTGTCAGCACTGCGCTGTTAGAGTCAGCTATCAATGGGTGTTCCGAGCTTCTTCACAATGAATTGGGTAGCTGTATTTCTCTAGTACCTTTCCCAAATCAGAACATTACAGGGAGGGGTGTTAAGCATCTTAGAGAATATTAATGTTTCTGATGGGATCGATCCCAGAATATTGAAGGAGGCAAGAGAACAATTGCTGGAGCATTAACAGACACCTTTGTATCCTCTTTGGCCACAGGTGAGATCCCAGAGACCGGAGAATAGCCAAAGTTGTCCCATTGTGTAAGAAGGATAGCAGGGATAATCCAGGAAATTACAGCCCTGTGAGCCTCATGTTGGTGGGAGGGAAATTATTGGAAAAGATTCTCAGGGACAAGATCTAGACACATTGA